>NW_026898063.1:0-43069 GCF_033153095.1 Gastrolobium bilobum | reverse complement strand
TTAAGACTCTGAAAGCATTCTTCACATTCCTGCGTCCAAACAAATGGAGTATCCTTCCGGGTCAAACAGGTCAATGGCAAAACCATAGCCGAAAATTCTTTAATGAATCTCCGGTAATAACCAGCCAAACCCAGAAAACTTCTTATTTCCGTCTCTCTCTCCCAATCAACAACTGCCTCTATCTTGCTAGCCAAAATTTACATTTAGAAGGCTTTGCATATAACTGTTTCTCTCTGAGAATTTGCAACACAGTTCTCAAGTGACCTTCATGCTCTTCCTTACTCTTGGAATATATCAGGATATCATCAATAAACACAATCACGAATTGATCCAGAAACGGCTTAAATATGCGATTCATGTAATCCATAAACACCGCAGGAGCATTAGTGAGTCCAAATGGAATTACTTGATACTCATAATGTCCATATCTAGATCGGAAGGCAGTCTTCGGAATATCTTCCTGCCTAATTTGGATTTGATAATAACCCGACCTCAAGTCAATCTTTCAGAAAACACAAGCACCCCTCAACTGATCAAGCAAGTCGTCTATGCGAGGGAGAGGATACTTGTTCTTAATGGTAACCTTATTCAACTGACGGTAATCAGTGCACAATCTCATGCTACCGTCCTTCTTCTTAACAAATATGACTGGTGCTCCCCACGGGGACACACTTGGCCGGATAAACTGCTTAGCTGAAAGCTCTTCAATATGCTTCTTTAACTCGGCTAATTCCGGTGGTGACATCCTATACGGAGCCAGAGAGATAGGCCCCACACTAGGCAATAGATCAATCGTGAACTCAATCTCTCTATGAGGCGGAAGTTGTGGAATTTCATCTGGAAACACATCCACAAACTCCCTCACCACGGAAATAGTGCCAATCTCCTCATGACTTCCGCCTACTAAACCCCCCACAAAGACATATCCCAATGCCCCGGCCCTCAAAGCCTTTCTAACCTGCAACCCAGATAGATATGGGGAAGAACTAGTAGCAGAATCATCAGCATCAAGCACAATCCTTTTACCACAGCAGTCTATCATAGCACAGTTCTTTGACAACCAGTCCATACCCAAGATAACTTGAAGGCTGATCATAGGTAAACAAATAAAATCCAGCACGTAATCTCAGCCTTCATATTTGAACTCAACATCTTTACACAACACAGATGTATAACACTCCTCTCCAGTAGCAGTAACCACTTTCATTGGAGGGCGAATGTCGTACATTTGCAGATTTAGCCCAACGGCCATAAAATCAGACATACAGGAGTGTGTAGCTCCTGAATCTAACAACACTTCAACATCCATACCATCAATATAAATTGTACCTTTCACTAGATTAGGAGCCTTCTCCGATTGTTGATGGTCCATGGTATATACTCTACCAACCGTCTGAGACTCTAGCATAGGTGGAACCACGGAGACAGGAACAGCAGTAGCTTGAACTGCCATAGTCCTCGCTTCGTTCTGAGGACACTGCCTGGAGTAGTGACCGGATCTTCCACATTTAAAACAGATCACCTCACTGGTAGCACATGGACCTCTATGCTCCTTGCCACATCCCTTGCACTTGGGAGGAGGTCCTCTATCAACAAAATTCTTCTGAGTCCCGGGCTTTTTGAACAAATCAAAGGGCCTATTCACATTTACCTTCTTGCCTTGCATCTTTCTGTTCTTCCAATAACCTGAGCCCGTTGCTTTATTGGAACTAGGTGTCTGGGCCTCAGAAGGCTTCTTGGTTTGGGACACCTTGTACACTTCTTCTACCTTCCTGCACTGATTTACAAACCGGCTGAACTCTCGGATGTCACAATTTGACATCTTCCGAGACATCTTCTCATTAAGACCCCATTGGAACTTGGAGGTCATTTCAGCCGGAGTGGGTAAGGCTCGCCCATAGTTGGCGTATTTCACCAACTCATTGAATTTTGCAAAGTATTGGTCAAAAGACATCGACCCTTGCTTGATATCGTTGTACTCATTCTGCTTCTGTTCCCTAGCCTCTCTAGGAAAATAGTTATCCAAGAACAATGTCTCGAACAACCGCCAGGTTATTTCCCGGCCTTCAGCTTCAAGGGGTTGTACGGTATTAGTCCACCATTCTTCTGCTTCCTCTTCCAGCATATAAACAGAGTAAGCCAACTTCATTGCATCAGGGCATCTCATCACCCTGAATATCTTCTCCATAGCTTGGAGCCATTTTGCAGCCGCCATTGGCTCATAACCTCCCTTAAAAGAAGGAGGTTTGTGTTTTCGGAAAGCCATCAATCTTCTTTCCTCCACTTCCTGGTCACCGACATTCTCAACTCGAGGTTGACGAACCTCGGTGTAATGACTACGACTTCCAGAATGGTGACTACCCTCACCTTCATTGTTACCCACTACACCCTCTTCCTGTGAAGGAGGTGGAGAAGGCGTAGCAGTGTGAGGAGGAGGAGTGGGTTGCCGGTTCACGGGCCTAGGACCCCTCAACGTCCTCAACTCGGTCAACATCGCGGCCATAGCAGCCCGCGAGTCTTCATTTGTTTTAATTAGATTCTCATTGGCTTGCCTGCTAGCAGCCAACTCCCTCTGAACGGCTGCAAGAGCTTTAGCCACGGGATCAGGTTGTACGCCCGTTGCCCCACGGCCACTTCTAGGCCTCGCAAGAGCAGCCAAAACAGGTTCTGGCTGAGCATTGGTGTTTGATGGTCCGGGGTTGTTTCGGTGCCTCGTCATGTCACTACACATGTTACACAAAGAAGTGAGTTGATCAGACCCACACTTAGTGATCACAAATGCAATAATCATAAAGAGTACTAAAACAACTATAAAGCATCAAACACTAAGCATACTCAACAATAGCTATCAGTTATTCCCCTACAAAACGGCTCTGATACCATAAAATGTAACACCCCGTTCTAGAACCGGTTTAATAACATCGCATTATGATATTAAGCGCAGTTACAATCACATGGGTTCAATTAAAATCTGGATAAATTTTTCATTTTAAAACATACCGAACTTATAATACCCAATTTCGTGATCATAACCATATTACATTGCGAAATCAGATAAATTAAGCTTAACATCATGTTCTTATTCCATTTTTAAACCATTAATTTACTTCCTATTCATTTCACAACTTCTACTATATTGTAGATCTCTTCATTAGCTACGCGTGGCTTCAAACCGCGCTCAAATCGGAGCACTGTAGCCCAAGTTATGACAATCGGAAGCAACACAAGAGAGTGTTGGTCACAGGCCCCGCGCGCTTCAGCGCGTTATCGGGCGCTCAAGCGCGCGTTATCGGGCACTAAAGCCTCCATCTGGGCGCTTAAGCGCACGGAGACAGGAAGCATCAGGTATTTCAGTGTAAATGGGCGCTTAAGCGCGCATCAGGGCGCTCAAGCGCGCTATCCTGGGCGCTTAAGCTCCCATTGGGACGTTTTAGCGCGCAGAGACAGAAGCATCTCCTCCTTCAGTGGCTAAGGGCGCTCAAGCGCGCAACCCTGGGCGTTTAAGCCCCACTCTGGGCGCTAAAACTCGGGGAGACAGTAAGCCTCCCTTCCTTCTGCAGCGAAGGGCGCTTAAGCGCAAACCAGGGCGCTCAAGCACATAATCCTGGGCGCTTAAGCCCCCACTTTGGGTGCTCCAGCGCGAGGAGGCCGAATGCATTGGCACTCACAGCGGCAGCAGGGCGCTTGAGCGCGCTCCTGGGCGCTGAAGCGCGCTGCCAGGGAATTCCAATTCCCACATTTTTCAAGTCCAAGTCTAGGGGAAGATGCATCCCCATTCCAAACCCCAATTGTCCATGCCCCAAAACTAAATCCTAGCACTCATCCAACCTTTCCTCATGAGATTTAGCTAGAATTTGGGCAGCATAACCTTTGTTTTCTCAATGTTTCTCAATTTAAACAAAAGGTACCTAATTGATTCTCAGCCCAACCAATTCAATAACTCAATACATAACAAGCATGCATATATTGAATTTCAAGTATGCATCATTTACAGTACATATCCATTACAAATCATGGAACTTAGCGTACAAAACACTATGATCATTCCCTTGGCTCCCATCAACAAAAGAGATGACCAAAGGCATGGGCATAGGCTAAGTCCATTCCAATATACAAATCATGAATCTAGCATTGCCTATTAATTACAATTCTATACATGTGAGCTATCAAAACAACATGTATAATCTTAAAAAATGCAACACTTCATGCATATGCTAATCCAGATATGGCAACTTGCCACCAGAGGCTCCTGCAGCATCCTTACCTGAAAGGGGGTCCCCACAACACGGGGTGAGATATACGAATATATCTAGTAAACCAGGGGTCCTTGGAGCATCTTTCCACCCCACAGTTCCATATCAGTGTAATAGCAATAACAATAATAATGCAGTAAATACATATCTATGCAAAGTGCAATACATCTCCAGGAGAAATCCCTCGAGCTCTCAAGTTGTCCTAAGGAAACTCAGATGCAAATAGTCCTACTGGCCAGCTAACTACCAAGTATGATTTACGCATCGTCATGCAACATACCACATAGGGAAACACCATCCTATGCCACACCAAATGCATACACATACGTATAACAAAGCATTACACTATTTCATTGCATTTATATACACTACAATTACCACTACCCTTTCAGGGCTTGGTGGAACAATCAAGGGAATTACACCCAAGGTCTGAAGGCTTACCTCAAGCTTCAATTCGACCTTTGTTCACCACCAACAGGTTCCACACTCAGTCAATTAAAATACTCCACTTCTCAAACAAAACCTACACAAGGTTTAATGCAATTAACACATATTGCATCCAGTAACATCACATAGCTATCATCCAAGCTATACAATTCATACCAAACATAAGCATGAACTCACCTATCCAATGGAGCTAATCAAGCTCCATAGCTTGCTCCAACGGTTGGTCTCTCAAGGTTGGTCCAATTGCCTCAATCCTAGACAACACCAAGGCATAATCAACAACCAACCAAACCAAACCATTTATCAACAATGCAAGAAATCCAATATCTAAGTGTCATATTCTTGCCATTTTCCAAATATACTCATTTAGCTATCTAAGCTCATTTTCACCGATTAAATGACATTCTTAGCATTTTCCATAACATGCTCTAAGCTCCATTCTTCCTAGAACATAGCTAATTTAACAACATTTCATCAAAAACCCCAATTTACTATTCATTGAACCCTAACTCATGCAATTTTCCATGAAAATAAGGTTCAAGGGGTAGAATCTTACCACCAATGGTTGTACAACCAAGCAAGGAGCGTTCCTCAAGCTCCCATGGAGGTTGAAGCCCTCAAAACCCCAAATTTCTCCAAAGGGCCGAATTTTTGGGAGGAAATATCTCACCACACAAAGCTCCCCACTAAGAACTAAGCTTGGATTATGAAAGAGGGAGAGATTCTAAGCGATTTAGGCTTTTGAATCACCCAAAATCGTCAAGGTTTCCTCCCTCCTCTCTCTCTTCTTCTCTCTCCCTTTCTTCTCCTTCTCCTTCTTCTTCTTTTCTCCTCTGGTTGCTCGACGGGGGATGGGGGGAAAATGGGTTCTTTTTGGCTTTCAGTCACTTAACATAGGTTAAGTGGCTTTAAGCGGGTATTGGTTCGTCTATCTACTCAACTCCATTAATTACCAAACTTTACCCAAAAGTCTGGAATATTATTCTAAGAATATTACTATTTTTATTTTTATATTTTGGGCACTTTCGCCAGTACCCGTCTATACCCCTTAATTTTCACTGAGTACACTTTTTAACTTCAAAGTGACTCAGATTTATTTAATTAAGCCTTTTACTTAATTTTACTCACTAAAACATGTTTAATTATTTAATTACCTGTAATTTGCTAATTAATTAGGTTAGGGCTATTATACTTATCAACAGCCCAACTCCAACAGTTAATACGTATGCTTCCGTACACTCTCAAGTGCCAAGCTCTCTAGGCAAACCTAGAGCAGGAATCATTTACATTATTAATACTCAATCATTTAATGATTTCACATTTCATTCTTACATGCAAATAATATGTCCATCACAAGCCTAGACCAATCATTACTTATTATTTATTTTAGTGCATTTTTATAAGCCACCACATTATTTAATTACTTACATAACTTAGAATCCTCTTCTAGGCTCACTTAGGTAACTTAGATTATTTTCAACTCATCCAATTCATATAATTAATTATTATAAGTTACTAAGGGTTCCTATAAGCCCACTTAGCTTAAATATCATTTTTACGGTTTTTCCACAACTGTACATGCTTATATTTTCTAGTCACTGAGCGTAAATAACTTGTTATAAAATTCTCATCTTTTATTATGTTAATATAAACTCAATTACCTTTCCAAAAAGGTATCATATGCCTCATTTGGAGTTTCCTAGCTCCGGTTATCACCATTTGAAGTTGGACAAGCAAAGCTGTTTAACAACTCCGAACAGAGCCCTAAACATCCTTTACCATTTCTGCGATTCTGGAAAATCTACTAAAACAATTTCTCTAAAATTTTTATGTAAACAACTAGACACCTTTATCTTTAACTCGACATATTATGAGCCTAATTTGAGTATGCACAGAGGGAGAAACAATTCGTGAAAGTTGCAATCATGTACAGCCCCTGCACATGGCCTCCCTGTTCAGTCCTCACTCAAACGAACATACAGAATTGAATACATCTTCAATTGATACCAAATTTTGAAACCACGTAGCTAACATCTCAAGCTTCAATTTTATATAAGGAACAGCCCTATATGACCCATGTGGAGGGAGATATGCTCTCCCCAATTTCGCCTAAAAACTGGTTATTTAGCTCTAAATATGTTTACTTAACAAACCTTAATTACTTTTGATTATACATCCTAATTCACTTTAATTTTTGGAATTTTCTATTATTAAGTCACTTTATGAAATCCTCTTAGTCACATTATGTCATGATATTTAAAGTTCACTAATTGCTTGATTAGTGCACCTAAACCCTACTTAAGTCTAATTTTAGAGTTTAATCATTAATTAGTCTATTATGCAAAGTCCACTTCACGTAACCACTAAATTAATATCTTAATTAAGTCTTAATATTAATTTTAACATAGTGACCCTAATTTAAACCTACATGGCTGAATTGTTTATGTGTTTATATTAGTATTTTTAAGCCTATTTCCTAGTCATTTCATTAGTTAATTAAGTCCTACACTTAATTAGTCCACTAATCCATCATTTAATTAAATTTTAAACATAAAACCCTAATCACAATATTTAGGACAGATTTGATTAAGTGGTATTATTAGGGTTTAAATTCATCCCCTAGTCATAATTAGTGTTCTTAAGATTAAAGGTTGCATTTTTAACCTTTTCCTTGGTTCCACTTATGATTATGCACACTTTAGAACATCAAGAACCCATTTTTATCACATTAAAACATCAACCCCATAGAAAGCTCATGATGGCTGAATCATATAGGTGGATGGGAAAGCATTTTGGTCAACATTTCTCCAAGTAATCATGCTTACTTCTTCAAGTTAGCTCCAAGGCTTCAAGCTTCTACTTTTCTCAAGCAAGGATACATCTTTTCCACAAAGAACACACCTTTAATAAAGGCTCAAAGTTAGAACTCAAGAACACAACTCTATGGTTCTCAAAACCTTCAAAACCATGGCTGTGTTTGGGGATGAGGAACACGAAAATTTGATCTACACCGTGAAAAATGGTATGGTTGTGAAGAGGGGAGTGAGGGGAACAAGTTTGGTGAAGGAGATTTGGTGATTTGGTAAGGTTTTAGAGATGAAATCTTAGAGAGAAGTGAGAGCAAAGTTTGAAGTTTGAAATTTAGAGAGAGAAGTGAGATGGGGCTGCTAGAATCAGATCTGAAATGGGAGGGAAATGTGCCCCAATTAAGGGTGCCATGTCACTAAGTGACCATTCGTCCTTTAGTGAGACCCGGTATAATTTTTATCTGAACTGTCGTCAAATTTTTACCCGAAAACCTCCAAAACTCTAACTTTAAGTACTTAACATTAATTTTGTCTAGTTATAATTTTCATAACTTAAAAATTTGATTAGTAGATCACAGATCCACTAACAGTTGTTTAATTGCACTGTAGTCTTTACTGGTGTTCTTAACTGTACCCGAATTTCATAATCTTCTTAACTTTAATATTTTTGGTCTAATTATGACTTTTTAGGCATATATTGGTCTTTATTTCTATTTTCTCATCTTTTTTCTGTTCCGGGATTCTACCGGCTGCTGCTACAGCAGTACAAAATACCCGGCAAAAGTGACTTTTCAGAAATACCCCAATATGGGTATCAATCTTCATCAAATCATATCCTAACCTCATTCATGATATTTATATCATTAGATTAGCTCTCTAACTATACTTTGCTCACTTGAAGCTATTCTACTGCCTATTATTGCGTCAGCAGTCAAAATTAACAGATGAAAATTTACCTGTGTAGAATACCCTCAATATGGGTATCAAAATTCTTAGAATTTCATCCTCATTCCATTTATGACCATAAGGTCCTCATTATAACCCTCTAATTTAAAAGTTTTTTAATTGGGGTTATTATAATATGATTTAATGATATGTAATAATCATGTTGATCATTATTTTGTAATATAAATTGTATGTGAGATGGCCTAAATAAAGGTTGCTAGGTGTCAATATGTATGCATGTAACACTTAAACAAATCTCATTAGATATGATGATTTAGGTGCCAAGGAAGGTACTAGATAGCTTAATTAAACCACATATATGGTCAACACTTGATGTATGTTCTAGGTAAAGACAACTAAGTTAAAGAGGAAGTGATATGGGGCAAGGGGTTGGATTATAGACCTCTGCTTGCAGAAAGATTTTCCATTTCACCACTGTCATGGAATATCCGGATATTGGTGATCTAATATGCGTATATGATATCCAGATATGGCATATATGGATATGTCCCCGACATATATTCGGATATTCTGGGCGAACTAAAGCAAAATGCATGTTTAAAAAGAAATGCTTGTAGACCTTATGGAATTTAAGAATGGAAGGCTTAAATCCATCTCTATGGAGTGTGGTGCCTTTATAAATGTTAAGGAAAATGATAGTAGCTAAAATAAATAATTTAGATGGGATTGGACGTCATAGTGTGCATAATTGTTGAGAGGAGACGTTAGAGAGCATTCTCCCATAGTTCATAATTCAGGTAATGTGTAATTAAGCATGAAAGTAAGTATTAGATAAGATAATTGGAAGAACAAGTAATGTAGAATGAAATGAATTTGACATGCAAGTAACTATTATAAATTAATATAGAATGGAAAAAGTTTATCCATGTTTTTTTCCATAAGAATAATTATGAATTAAGATGATTAGCTTCCACATTTATTTGATTAATAATATGCGCATAATATCATTCCGATGTTAACAAATCGATTCTATAACAGGGTGTTACAGTGCCAATGTTCTGTCCTGAAGACAGAGATGTCTAGCCCAAAGGACTAGTGAATTTATCTTGGATCTAGATGCTCTCTCTAATGTATGTATGAGTTAGATAACTTTGAGTTTAGCGGATCACTGTGCACAAAAAAGTAAAGAAATGCTTATTTATTTTTTGTTTTATTTTTGAAAAATATAATACACAATAAAGACGATGGAGTGCCCATGAAAAAACAATAAAGATGATTTAATGTTCAATGCTGATTTATTTTGTTTTCTTTTTGGAAAATATAATACACAATAAAGACGATGGAATGTCCATGGAAAAATGATAAAGACGATTTAATATCCAATAAATATTTATTTGTTTTGTTTTCCATTTGGAAAATATAATACACAATAAAGCGAAGGAATGTCCAAATGAAATATTCCTGGAGAAATGATAAAGACGATTTAATGTCCAATAAATGCTTATTTATTTTTTGTTTTCTTTTTAAAAAATATAATACACAATAAAGATGATGCAGTATCAAATGGAGTATTCATGGAAAAATGATAAAGATAATTTAATGTCCAAGAAATGCTGATTTTTTATTGATCTTCTTAATCCACGTGTCAAATTGTTACTAGCACCACATAAAACACTGCACAATGCAACAAATTAGGCCCTGTCACGTAATATCGCTACATAGTGCAGTAAGATTATGTGGTCTTAAACTTGTTGATATAGTGTCACGTAATCTCGCTGCATAATGCAGCAAATTTGGTGATGTGACATTTTAACAAAATATTTTTTTAATTTGACACTCCGATGAATTTTTGTCAAAAAAAAAAAAAATGCCAAAAGGGTCGTTGTCCCCTTGAAAAAAAGGAATGGCACGTGTATTGACTTTATTGCAAATTACAATATAGTCAAGAATACACTTTATTCCACAAGTTTGACAAATTAACAAGTGAGACAACAAAGAACGAATGGCAAACGGAATACACTTTATGACAAATAACAATATATTATTAAGGGCGTTTTGTACGCGGTATTTGGTAGGATTTTTGAGAAACTGAATTTTTTAAATTTTAAATTTTCGAATATTATCGTAAATTGAATATTTTCATCATATTTCTAAAAATCGAAATTTTCGGATAAAAAAAATTTCTCCTTTACCAAACCTCCTTATAGAAATTATTTTGACGCTCTATTATTTTTTCAGTTATAGATTTTTGATATTCCTTTTTTTTAAATGACGCTCTATTATTTTTTCAGTTATAGATTTTATATCAAATATATAAATTAAGTAATAAAATTCGAATGATAGAAATTACCCACTAATAAAAATGATATATTTTTATTTTCTATTTATAATTTTGATTTTTTGATCTATACATTTTATTATTAAGAGTAAACACCATTTTTAGTCCCTGGCAATATCTACGAAGTCCTTTTCAGTCCCTGGCAATAAAAAAGAACCAAATTGGTCCCTGAAAGTACAAGAAAAGGGTCTCTCTACATATTTGGGAGTTGACATAAGGACTAACATGGCCTTTTTTTTGAAATTTCAGGGATCAATTTGATCCTTTTTTATTGTCAGGGACTAAAAAGGACTTCGTAGATATTGACAGGGACTAAAAAGGGTGTTTACTCTATTATTAAACTTATAATTTAAAATTTTTAATATATTTATTAAAAGAAAAGTACGAAAATGAACCCCGCGTTCAATCAAAATGATGTCATCAAGCTATATATATAGTCTAAGACGTAATGAAGACATTAATTTTATATGAAAATTTGGATCCCCTAAATTTGACAAATAAACAAAGCCAAAGTCAAAGCGAAAACATTTAAGAACAAGACTTCCTGACCGGTGAAGTATCCAGCCATGCAGCTTCGCCTATCATTTTCAATTTTCAACCGATTCCCACGTGATTGACTTAGCTCTTTGGTAAGAATAATTTTTTTTGGAATAATAGAAAAGTGAAAGTATTTATATATATCCATGTTTAGTAGGAGTTTTTACAAAATTTACCCGGTCATCTAATTTACCAAGATTTCAAGTTATGTACAAATTGTGAGTGATTTTCCCTTCTCAAAATACCACAAAAAAGGTGTTATTTTTGGTTTACCGAATGTAGGGATTTGGACACCAAATTTTTTGGACAAATGTGCCCTCCTTCTTCGTATCGTTATCTTCGTTTCTTTTCTACAGAACCCATCTGAGTGTCTTCATTTCTCTCTACAGAACCCATATGCATGTTCGAGAAGTAGCTAATATAAGGCAACAACAATAAACAGTAATGGATGTTGAATCCAGCCACCAAAAAATACACAGACAACCCAGAAAAAAAAGGAACAAGGAATAAGAGTTGCGACTAGGAAAGGGGGGAAAGTGGGAAGGGGGGTTGTGTCTGGTGTCTGCATTTTTTTCTTTCTTTTGTTTTTGTTATTCTCAAACAGGATGACCACTAAAAATTGAAGCTCAGACGATCGTGTGTTTCTCTGTGAAACCACGAAATTCATTATCATTTTTTCAAAAAAATAAAATAAAGTGAAGGTGAAAAAGAACCCCGTATTCCCATTAATATTTCACAAAACCAAACAAAGACTCAGTAAATTTAACTAAAAGATCTCACTAATATTTTCGCATACCAAACAGTTTTTTTTTATAACATTCCCAGATAATTCATTTTTCTATCATATTCATGGTAATTATGATTCCCAGATATCAAAAAAAATTTCCTCTACCAAACGCCCCTTAATAATAGTGTATGAAGATACTAAATAATGAAAAAAATTTAAAAAAGATTTGGTGTTTATCATTTTAAATGCCATAAGTTATGTCATTTTAGGAGAGAGATAAACACATAAAAATAGAAATCATGGGAGGGAGAAAGTGAGTGATTTTTTTTAATTTAAAATTTAAATAAATCTCTGTCTTAAAAAGACAGAGTGTTATGTCATTTATAATGACAAATACTTTTCTCTTTAAAAAATCAGTAACAATTCCTATCTGTCTTTTTATGTTTTTTTTTTTAAAGGTATGGTAAATTTTATTTTACAATTTTATTAAAAAATTAATATTTAAGAAAAAAGAGTATGAAAACAATTTTTGTCTTTAATAATTAAACATATATAATTTTATGTAGAACGAAAATTTCAAACTCTGACTTTATCAAAAAAAAATTCTAACTTTGTAAATTTTCAATTAACGATTGAATCTATAATAAAATAAAATCTACAAAAAAAAATTATACCACGACATTAAAACTCTAATTTTTTTTTTTTTTTTTTTTTGATAACATAAAACTCTAATTTTTATCCAGCTAGCAATAGTTTCATGCATAAATCGTATGGATATTTTTAATTTAGATAAAATGTAATAAATATAATTTGAAAGATAATTAAAATTATAAAGACGTATGCATAATTGATTTAGGTAAAATTGATAAACTAGAACAAAAAGAAAAATTTAAAATTTAAAGAAGATACAAATTTAAAAATTAAAAGAATTTAAAGTAGAACAAAAAAGAAGATAAGATGATTTGTTTCACTTTTTAAGAGGGAATAAATAAAGGTTTATTTTTTCTAAAGTTACTTTAGATAATTTTATCTAACATTCATAAAAATGATATCACTTTGAAGCGAAAATCATAATATATTTATAATTTTAATTTATTTTAGGGTTACAATAGTCTTTATAATTTTAATTTTTTTTAACCCGAAAATAACATCGTTTCGGTTAATATTAGACAAAATTATTTAAAGCAACTTTAAATATTTTTTTCCCATAAACTAAATACTCAAATCATTATTAATACATTATATTTTAATTTAATATATAAGAATAAAGCTGCAGAGATTTAAAAAAGAAGAAGTTAATGTAACAATAAATGAAACTTAAAAGGAGTTAATTTGAGGCTACAAACAATTGATATTTAGGGATAAAAAAATCAGTATTTTTTTTCCCAAATACTTATTCTGAGTACATATTTGGCAGTTTTTTAAATTTCTTTTTTTGTTAAAAAAATAAGTCATATTATTGTGAAAACTCTTATACCAAAGTATTATTTTATAGTGAAGGAAATAGCTATTTTTTTTTTTTTGAATACAAGCTATTTTTTTTTTTCCAAAAGCTTCCGGATAAACTTTTAGTTATCGCTTTTGACTTTTCGTAAATAATATACCTACTTTTTTATGTTTCTATATTCCATTCATAAATGTATCTTTGTTCTAAATAAATTTATGCTTTTAACTCTTATCCCATTCATAAATGTATCCTTCTTATCTCCTTTCCATCAAAATACTGCACAATTAAATTATTAAAGTTCTGGATGTTAAAGGCTAATTGAGTATCAATATATTAAAAAGTTTCTATAAATATCTATATGTATAAATAAACATTTGTTAAATAAAAAAGTTTTAAATGAATTTTTTAAATTAATATATTGGCATAATCATATGTTTTTATATTTTTATATATTAATAAATAAGGATTTATATATTTTAAAATAATTCATAATTTTACTCTATTTTTTTAATAATATTTTATTTTTAATCAAACATAACTTGAGAAACTTAAACCAATTTTTTTGTTAATATAAATTTTTTTCTCACCCTCTTACATGATTGCGCCACATCCACGTACGTATTCACACCAGACAATACCATCAAAGCTCCGTCGCAGTCTGTGAAAAATATTAAATCTACAGTAGTAGTACCAAAGATTTATTTTTTAATGCAGAAGTCGCCCGAAGCTCTCATTGGTGAAATCAATGGTGCATCAGATTCCAAGACGACATCTGCTGATATGGTGTCATGATAAATTTTGAACATTATCCATGAGATGTGACAACCCGTGGATGATCAATATTGACAGGCTGGACCAACCCATGGAATGAGAGAGAATCATGGAGGATAAAAATATTGTTGTTACGGTTCTGTGGCATCAACGTCGATTGCATACATACACACATTATTGACTGCAGTACCAAAGTGAAGACACCTCTTCAAAGGAATACGTGATGCCATAAATAACGAAGAAAAATATTTACACAATAGCAAACAAAATTGACATTAATTTAATAATGGGTTTATTTATTTTTTTACAATTAATGCAGATAAATTATCTGCGTTGAGTTCAAAATGACATTATTTTAGAGCGGAAATCAAAGTATTTTTGTAATTTTAATTTATTTCAGGATTATAATAGTTTTTATAATTATAATTTTTTAATATTTCAACAGCAAAACAACGTTGTTTTGGGAATAAATACAGATAACTTATTTGTAGTAACCGCAGAAATATTTTTCTGTTTAATAATTAAACATTATTTATAACTATTAAATCACTAATAAAAAATATAAATTTAATGTTAACGTAAATATTATACAATTTCAATATAAAATCACTAATTATGATTCAGAAATCACGACAATTACTAATTAATAATTACTAATAGCTAATAATTAATCATTGATTATATACTAATTTTACTAATAATAAAAAATTAAAATTCTTAACAAAGTACCAATCACTAAAAATTACTAATCCTGATGTAGTATTGATTTCACCAATGGTAGCTTTCAGTGTCATCCTATCGTCGGTCACTCCTCACGAGTAGGGGTGGCAAAAAGGAGTTGTTATGGACCTTGGAAGGGTCCATGCCGGCAGGAAGCTCAATCAATACAAGCCCAGAGGTAAGCTTTATAAATAGGAGCTAAAGACCACAGGTATGACTGATCTCTCTAACCCTATTTTATGCAATCATGACAGTGCACACACACACACCTTCAAGCTACGACCATCATATAGTGTGTAGTGATTCGCTGTCCCCCAGATACCTAATTCATAGGTATCTGGAGAAAAAACCCTAGATCCAACAATAAAGACCCGACCTACGGTCGAACACATCTGCCCAAGGCAGAACATTGGCGCCGTCTGTGGGAACTTTTTCTCCTAGTACTACGTGATCAGAAGTCGCGATGGTGAGGACAACAAGAAGTGGATTTCGGCAACCTTCAAGATCGAATTCCAGACCCCAACCTGTCCCACCAATCAGAGAAAACCCGCTAAATCATCAGCCGATTGACACGGATGCAGTCCATGTTAGTGATGTGCACTCCAATTCGGCATCAACCCCAGCCGTTAACCTGGATGCCCCATATGTGCAGGGCTTACAGCCGATGGAAGACCACACAGCAAACCGCGAGCAGGCTCCCAATGGCGAAGTTGGTGATTCGCGAATAACAGATCTGGTTGTCGCTGTGGTCCTACGAAGGATGGAGGAGATGGAGCGAAGGCATGAGCTCGAGAGAGAGCAAGGTGCTAGACAGATGCGCGAGTTAGAAGCTCGGCTAGGTCGAGTCTCCAACCCAAATCCAGAGTTAGCCATAACCTGGGTCATGAATGATTTCAGGATCACGAATCCCCAAAACAATGATAGGACCCAGACTCAAATGAGGGATGTTGAAAGTGTACCTGGCCGACCTCAGAGGAACACTTCCCACCCGGCTGGTGGCCAAAGACCCCGGCAGGAGGAAGGCCGGGACAGAGAGAGAGAAACGGAAAGACGGAGGGATGATCCCGAACGCCTGGATGGGAGACGCCCAATCAGGAACCCGGATGATGTGGTCGGGGTCTACAGGAGGAAATATCACAGGGGGCAATACAATGACAGCCCCTTCGTGGACGAGATCGTGGATGCACCCTTTCCGGAGAACCTTAACTTATCGAAGATTCCTAAATATGACGGGACGCAAGATCCCCAGGTCCACTTGGATACCTTTGATACAGCAATGTATATTAAGGGAATAGAGGAACCTCTGATAACCCGGTTGTTCGCAACTACATTGACAGGAGCAGCTCAAGCGTGGTTCTCATCTCTACCTTCGGGATCTGTTAGATCTTTTGAAGAATTTGGAGGGAGATTCCTGCTGAATTTTGCTACGAGCAAAAAGCAGCCAAAGTTAGAGTTTGTGTTGGGAAAGATAAGACAGCAACCTGGGGAATCCCTGCAGAAATACCTAGATCTTTTTAAAATGGCCACCCTACAGGTCCCCGGTTTATCTGAGAATGTCCACTTGCACCTGGTAATTGCTGGGTTACACGGAACCTCTAGGTTGGCTAAATCCGTGTACAAGGACCCAGTCTGGACTTTGGTCGAATTCACTACACGGTCCAAGAAATACTTGGAGCTGGAACAAATGGAGGTGGAAAATGCAAAGCCAAGGCAGTACCAAGGCCAAGTGGAAAGACCTGGAAACCGGAAGCAAAACGAATTCCGGGGTAAACGGCCGGAAGAGAAGATTTCCACCAAAGGGAGATTTGATAGATATGTGCCCCTGAATTCATCCAAATCGCAAATCTGGAGGGAGGTAGCATCCACTGAACTGAAAAGGGTAGATAGGCCTCGACCATTGCTGAATCCAGCTGGGTTGGACCAATCTCGGTACTGCGCATTTCATGATGGCCCCGGTCACACTACTGATGAATGCTGGGACCTCAGGGACGCAATTGAAAGGTATATCAGAGAAGGGAAGTTGCGTCAATATCTAATAAGAACTCAAGGATGGAAGAATAATAAGAAAAGAAGAGGAGGGCGGCCTATGAGCCCGCTGCGCGAAAAGAGATTCAAAGAAGAGGGTCGAGGTAAAAAGCCGGCCAAAAAAGACAATGAGGTCGTAGAACCTGAGTTCGAATGCAACGTGATTAGCGGAGCTTTCGGTGGCGGAGGTGATACCATGAATGCCAGAAGGAAATATTTAAGGGAGGTGCTTTCAATACGAGAGCGGCCTAAGTTTAAAGAAACCGAACCAGAGTCACCGCTACTGTATTTCACTAAGAAAGAGTTGGAAGATGTAATGTCGGGACACGTTGACAGGTTAGTTATCACCGGAACGTTAGTCAATTGTAAAGTCAAAAAGATGTTCGTGGATAACAGCAGCTGTGCCAACATAATCCTGTGGCAGGCATTCCGGAAAATGAATTTGGATGAAGAAGATTTGAAACCTTGCAACACGGCTCTGATCGCGTTCAATGGTCGTAACACTATCCCTAAAGGGTACATCGACCTGAGGCTTACTTTGGGAACAAAGGAGGCCTACAAGTCAGAAAGGATAAGATTCATAGTAGCTGATTTTCCTTCAGAATATAACGTGATCCTAGGAAGGCCAACTATCCATGATTGGGATATGCTTGTTTCAACCAAACATCAGAAGCTCAAGATGATTGGTAAGCAGAACACGGTCATCACCATTGCTAGGGATCAAAAGGAATCTCGAGACTGCTACTTCAAGTCAGTTAGGGCAGTGGGGCATGACTTTAAAACCCTGGCCGAAGTGAACCCCAGTAGTAAGCAAGATAGCTCAAGGAAGAAGGGAAAAACACCAGTCAATATGGTAGAGTTGGACATGAGGGATGACACTCAGATCCCGAGACCGGAACCCGATGGAGAGCTAGAAGAGGTAATTATTGGAGAGGAAACTCAAGCAACCAAAATTAGAAAGGGGCTGGCGAATGAGGACAAAATTCAGCTTACTGAGTGCCTAAGAAGGAACTTGGATGTCTTTGCTTAGAAATCCTCAGAGATACTTGGGGTGGACCCTCATTTTTGTTGTCACAAGCTTGCAGTATACCCAGGATCTAAGCCGGTAGCCCAGAAGAAAAGGAAGCTCAGCGCGGAACGTCGATAAGTACTGGAAGATCATGTGAAGGAGTTGCTGGAAGCCGGGTTCATCAGAGAGATACAATACACAACCTGGCTATCTAAATATGCATACCCCATGCCCAATGTGGATCAGCTCGTTGACAACTCATCCGGGTTCCAGATGCTATCCTTCATGGATGCATATTCGGCGTATAATCAGATCCCACTACACCTTGAAGACCAAGAGAAAACTGCTTTCATCGCAGAGAAGGAAAACTATTGTTAAAATGTGATGTCCTTTGGATTGAAGAACTCAGGGGCCACCTACCAAAGAATGATGAATCAGGTGTTCGTAGATCAGCTCTGCAAGAATGTGGAGGTATACATAGATGACATGATAGTCAAGTCGATTAACTCAGCAATGCACATTGAAGATCTAGAGCAGACCTTTAACAACTACGACAACGTTGCATTCGTTTAAACCAAACTAAATGTGCTTTTGGAGTCCTTGCAGGAAAATTCCTATGATTCATGCTGACTCACAGGGGCATAGAAGCTAACCCGGACAAGTGCAGAGCCGTGCTAGAAATAAAGGCACCAGCAAGCAAAAAATAGATCCAACGGTTGACTGGAAGGATAGCTTCTCTCACTAGATTTTTACCTCGGTCTGCGGAAACGGCACTACCTTTTTTCAAATTGTTACGAAAGGAAGTGCAATATGGCTGGACCTCGGAGTGTGAGGCAGCATTCCAAGAAATTAAAAAGCAGCTGGCATCACCGCCAGTTTTATCTAGTCCAAGAGAAGGGGAGCCGTTGATAATATATTTTTCTGTGAGAGATGTTGTTGTTAGCTCGGTCCTGGTTCAGGAAAATGAAAAGGGGCAACAACTGATTTACTTCTTAAGTCTGCTCCCGCAGAGCTCCGTTATCAGAAGTTAGAAAATGTGGCTTTCGCCTTATTAATCTTGGCTAGAAGGCTTAGAGCGTATTTTCAAGGACACCGGGTTGTAGTCAGGTCAGACTTGCCAATTCGAAAAATCTTGCATAAGCCCGACTTAGCAGGAAGAATGATGGCCTGGACTATGGAATTGTCAGAATTTGACGTGGTTTTCGAAAGTCGAAAAGCAATCAAATCTCAAGCGCTGGCAGACTTTGTCAGAGAGCTTACTTCAATCTAAAAAGAGAGCTCAACAAACCCTGACACTTGGAAAATCTACATGGATGGGTCCTCAAACTCCAAAGGTAGCGGGGTCGGGGTAATTATTGAGAACCCAGAAGGGATTTCGGTTGAATACTCCATGCACATGAACTTTGAAACATCAAATAACCAGGCAGAATATGAAGCATTCATAGCCGGGCTTCAGCAGGCCAAGGAACTCGGAGCAAGGAGACTGCAAATCTATAGTGATTCGCAGCTGGTCACCTCCCAGATTGCAGGAAGCTACCAAGCTAAAGGACCATTGTTAGCAAAATAATTGGATTCCGCCAGGCAGTTAATAGCAGAGTTTGAAAAAGTAGAAGTCAGTCACATTCCTAGAAATGAAAATAGCAAGGCTGATATACTGTCAAAACTGGCAAGCACTAAAGGTTTGGGAAACCACAGGACGGTGGTTGAGCAGAATATCCTAGAACCTACTTGCGTCATGCAGATAACCGAGGTCAAAGATTGGCGTAGTACCATCATTGATTACATAGAAAACGGGACGATCCCCCCAAAAGGAGGAAGCCCGGAAGCTGGTTAAGGATGCAGCATTATACACAATGGTAGAGGGGCAACTTTACAAAAAAGGAGCCTATTTCCCTTTGCTAAAGTGTTTAAGCTCGGATAAGGCGAAATACGTCCTATCTGAAATCCATGAGGGGATCAATGGCCAGCACGTTGGAGGTAAGGCGCTAGCCCGGAAAGCTCTCAGGGCGGGCTATTTCTGGCCATCTATGAGTCACGACGCAAAGGAACATGTGAAAAAATGCGATCAATGCCAGAAGCACGGTAAGAACTTATTGGCTCCACCATAAGAGTTAAGTTTGATCACGGCTCGATGGTCGTTCTTTAAATGGGGAATGGACCTTTTGGGTCCATTCGCAGTGGCTAAAGGATAGTTAAAATGGTTAATAGTGGCTGTTGATTACTTTACTAAATGGATTGAGGTAGAGCCAGTGGCAAAAATTACCGCGGCAAGGGTAAAACGTTTCTTCGAGAGGAACCTAATTTGCAGGTTTGGGATCCCAGCCGAGGTGATCACCGATAACGGGACCCAGTTCACAAGCAAAACTTTCCAAGAATTAATGGCAAATCTTCATATCCGACATCGGTTTGCGTCTGTAGAACATCCCCAATCTAATGGTTAGGCCGAGGCGGCAAATCAGGTCATTATAGCCGGGTTACGCAAAAGAATGGAACAATATGCCAAGGGAAAGTGGGTAGAAGAATTATGGTATGTACTATGGGGGTATAGAACCACGATTCAAACCTCTACCGGAGAAAGCCCCTTCAGGTTAACCTACGGTACCGAGGCCATGATCCCGGTGGAACTAGGAGAACCATCATGGCGAAGGGTCCAAGTTTTATCACAAAACGAAAAAGAAAACAGTAACAAAATAGCTGTGGAGCTGGATTTGATAGACGAAGCTCGGGTCACTGCTCATTGCAAAAATATTGCGACAAAGCAGCTTGTGGCAAACCGATTCAACAAAAAGGCAAAGCTGCGGTCATTTGCTGTGGGAGAGCTGGTTCTTCGAAGGGCAGATATCGGAGGACGAAACGCAACTGAAGGAAAATTGGCTCCGAGATGGGAAGGACAATACAAAATTAAAGCCAAATTATCAAAAGGAGCTTATGTGCTGGAAACTCCACAAGGAAAGCAGGTCAAAAGGACTTGGAATGCGGACAAATTGAAGAAATATTTTAGTTGAAAAGTTCTTGCTAATAAATTGTAGTTCGAATTTCAAGTTCAACAAATTGAAAAAATCAAGTATGTTTTCCATAATTTCATTTCCAAGATCAAAACGTCGAGGTATTTGAACCCTCTTGCCCAAGGGGAAGATTAGAGTTCTAGCCCGGCCAAAACGTCGAGGTATTTGAACCTTCTTGCCCAAGGGGAAGATTGGAGTTCTAGCCCGGCCAAAACGTCGCGGTATTCGAACCCTCTTGCCCAAGGGCAAGATTGGAGTTCTAGCCCGGCCAAAACGTCGAGGTATTTTAACCCGTCTAGCTTAAAGGCAACCTACCTTGCCAAAATGAGCTATGGATGCGTTATAGCTTGACAAATTAAGGCGGAAAATTAAGGGGACGCCCTTACTTCCCTCAAATCCTTACAAAATTAAAAGAGGGGCTACTCAAACAATAGATGTCGGTGCACATCAATCCCGCACATTGACAAGGGAGTAAAGCCAAATTTGAATTAGTAGTTAAACGTCTTAAAGAAGGAGGAATTCTCAAAGTGATCAAAAAGAAAGAAATAAGGAAATTACAAATTAAACCGGCATCCCGGCTCTTCATTCCGGACCATCATTACGCATCATCTCCCGCATCTCCACCTCAAACTCGGCTCTAGCTGCCTCTATCCCCGAATTGATCCTACTTGCTTCCGCCCCTGAATTGATCATAACTTGAGAGGTACTACTTTCTGGCATGCTCTGATTGATTGCAGGAGGAGAAAAATAAACTCCACCACGAGCATAGCCAAAGCAGTCCAGTTGGTCAAGTTTCAAAGGATATTCGGGGTTAAAATATCTCACCTGGTTGACACCATTTTTGAAGGCACTTATGGCGGCCTTTTCAAGAGCAGAACGGTTAAAGTCATAAGCAGTTTGCAAATTTTGAAGATCCGACTTCAACTTAGCATTCTCTGCAGACAAACCAGTGACCTTCAAATCCTTCTCCTTCAACGCATCTGATTGTTCTTTAAAACAATTTGTGATGTTATCCTTATCAGGGGTTACGTTAAGGGCGTAAGAAACAAACTTCAGGTCGGGCTGCGAGTTCTCCAAAGAAGTCTTTAATTCGGCAGCTTTATTTATTAATTCCTCATTATCGCGAATAGCTTGACCATGCTTCACGCGGAGCTGGTCTAGCTCGGCAATAGTTTCGGCATGTTTTTCCAGCAGCAAGGAATATGGTTTCACCAACGAAGCAGTTTTGAAAGTATAAAGTTCTGCCTTCTGGAGCTCTTTCATCTCGGCTCTCAAGATTATTCCAGAACCGGAAAACGAGGCAGGAGGACGTACAACACCCCGGATCTCGGCAGTTACCCCTGAGTCCCATAACGCTCCTCTCCTAAGTCCAGCGGGGAGAGCGGCGGGAGCAGGGGTACCCCGAGGAAGGGTGATCACGGCAAGTGTCCCACCTCCACTAGCCGAAATCGGAGAAGTTGGATTTGCATCAGTCTCCATATTATTGCAGTCATTAGTGAGGTCCAGAATGGAAACGCCAGAATTTAAGGCCAGGGTGGAAGTGGCAGCAACCGCGCTGGCCGTCCTTGGCCTCTTCGACGACGGTGCTAGTGGAACAAAGTTTTGGCCGGTCAAAGACAAAATGTAATGTGGACCCAGTCCTTCCTCTTCTTCATCAAAATTCATGTCGGAATCTGCAGATAAAAACAAGGTTATAACAGTAAAGAGAAAAACGATCGAAATAGCAAAGGTTTAATAGCATAAAAGTATACTGGTGGGTTCTGGGTTGGAATGAGATTTGGCGACTAAAGAGGCTGCGCTCAGATGACCCTTGGAACCCACATGGGCCAATAAAGCTTTAGCATTGGCTTTATCTTCTCGTGATAAACTCAGCTTGAAATCGGCAGGTCTGCGAAGGTGATGATCCTGAGACCAATAGAGGGGAAAGATAGGTTCCCAATCTTCACCAATGAACCACGACTTCTCCCCCACCTCGTCCATCACCTTAAAGAAATAGGCTTTGAAGCCCTTGAAAGAGTCGCTGTATACGGAAAACAGCTTCCGAGGGGGTTTACTAGACCGACCTCGAATGCTACTCCACCCCTTAAGTTTAGGAGGCTCCGATCCGATTCGCGGGGTATAAATGGTAAAAAAGTACATGAACAAAGGGACAGTGCATGGCAAGGACAAAGAGTGGCACAACTGTTCAAAAGCAACAATGTAAGCCCAACCATTGGGGTGAATCTGGGTTGGCGCAAGAAGAAGGTGATTTAAAACTGACCGGGTTGCCAATTGGAAGCCCGGATACCTCCTCAGTGGACATCTCGGACGCAAATCTCAAAACTTCCTCTGTAACCCATGGATATTGAGTGCAGAGATCGCTGGTCACGGAGGCAGAACCCTTCTCAGTTGGATTCACCTCGGCTTCCTGGGCTCGACTGGTGGAGGTTGTGTCCGTGTTTAATTCTGTAGAAGGGGACTCCATAAATACCTAGAGCAGTAAAATGGGAGGATTAAAAAGTAAGAAAAGCACGTAACCAAGATACGTACCCGAACTAAACAAACTAGAATTGGAAGAGCTGGAACCGTCGGACCCGACAACAAGAGCAGGGGTTGAGAATCCTGGAAAATGCGAGCAGCTGCCCAAAACTAGGTCGGCCATGAAGTCATTTCCTTTTTCGACAAACTGGGCACTAAGATAGACACAATTGAAACAAGGCTCTGGATTTCTAACACAGGGGACATAAGACACTCCTGGGTTCGAAGTAGAAGGAACGAGGGTAAAGATGGTATCCGGGGTGGAAGATGAAGGGCGAGAAGAGTTAACTTGCCTGGCCGAATTGCCTAGGTTACGATAATGGCCCCGACTTTGGCCTCGGATTGACAGGCGAGATGAGACCCGCCTTCCTCGAAGACCCTTTCCACGACCACGGATGGGAGGGGAAGACGAGGAGGCCCCTCTACTTTCACTACCTCGGTAGCTGCCCAGTAAAGCAGCTTGAGTCTCCTCCTCGGTTCGAGGCTTGCCATACAGCCAGAACCTAGGACCAGGAGATAAACTCTGGATGAACCTTTCCTCTTCTGTTGCAAGCCGTTCCTTCTCCTCGGCGTCAATCTCATCGATACGGCCAAACACGCGAGGGCAGGTGGGTTTTGATTGAACAGTAAAATTCCTCTCATCCATACCAGGAAGAGTTTCAAGAAAGAACACGCAGGAAATGACCTGGCAGCAGTAAATCTTATACACGCAACAGAAACCAAATGCGAAAAGCTTAGTCAGACAGAAGCAAAATGACATGATATGGACTCAAATTGCCACATGCAAATAAATACGGAAGATGTGCAAATGGACACAAAGTAAATAAAAAGCATCACAGAGCCAAAACTCACAATCAAAGCCGAAAATAAAGAAAGAATAAGCCAAAGAGGAAGAAGATGTTATGAGATTACCTATGAAGAGTAGCCTTAAGTAAAAGGGAAGATGAAGAACGTCACGAAGAAACAAGGTAAACAGGGGTGAGTGGCTCTGAGCAGTGTGTTTCTGAATGATGGAAGTGGCAAGAAACGCAAGTGAAATCAAAAGGTTAGGACCCACGAAAACCAAAAGGCAAGGGCAATAAGGTCATTTCAGAACAGACAGGACAACTGAGGGACGTTGCTTCAGAGGCAATAAATGCTAAAACGGCGAAGAACGCACGATATCACACGTTGCGTTTGTTGAAGGAGTATACGTGGAAAAAAACAATCATCACGTGGAAGAGAAACTGTTCCTCACATTTCAGCAATCATTAGTCAGCAGCCAACGCAATTGTTCCCTGCACGCTGCACCTTGTTAACAATTTGTGCTTTGAAGTTCGGTAACCGGGATTGAAGGTTTGAATCACGGCAAGACAACCCGAATGTAATACAAGAGAAGTTCGAAATTCGGATCGTTTCATAAGCTCGGCTTATAAGCCGCTACACGAAGCAATAAAACGGCCAGGTGATCAACGTTTGGGTCGGAAAGCACATACAACAGCCCGACTTGGACATCCCGGCACCCTGAAGACTCAGTCTACCGGGCTGGGGGGCAACTGTTATGGACCTGGGAAGGGCCCATGTCGGCATGAAGCCCAATCAATACAAGCCCAAAGGTAAGCTCTATAAATAGGAGCTAAAGACCACATGTATGACTGATCTCTCTAACCCTATTTTATGCAATCATGACAGTGCACACACACACACCTTCAGGCTACGGCCATCATATAGTGTGTAGTGATTCGCTGTCCCCCAAATACCTAATTCATAGGTATCTAGAGAGAAAGCCCTAGATCCAACAATAAAGACCCGACCTACGGTCGGACACATCTGCACAAGGCAGAACAGGAGCCAACCCGTCGGGTTGGCTCGTAATCCGTCAAAAAATGAGTTAGGTTGGTTTGGTAAAAATGAGCTGCCAACTCGGGAAAAAATGAGCCAACCTGGGGGTCAAACAGCTTGGCTTGCGGGTTGAGTTTTTTTTAATAAAAAATACAAAATATAATATACAAATATGGACAAAATTCAAACATGCTGTCATCGTCTTTCTTCCTTCTCTAAACCTAAGTCCCTAATCTTCTTACATCACTGTCATTTTTGTATTGTTAGGTTGTGCTGGCTCTATTTGGTTCAAATATCTTACCCACTTAGTAGCAAGTGATTCTAATTGTTTCTCGATGTTGGTGCAAATTTGTTGTGAAGAAAATTCGAAACTAAAATATTTTGCATTTACTCCTCATTATGTAACCCTTTGTTTAAGCTGATGGAAGCCACATGGTTGGAGCATTAATACTACATGTTCATTTAAATAGGATGAAAATGAGCCAACCCGCGAGCTATTTTTTCAAACAAACCCATGAGTCATATTTTTGACCCAACTCGCAAGCCAACCCTAACCTGACTCGGGTGGAGTTAGGTTGAGTTTTCTGACTCGTTTTATTTTTTGAGCCAACCCTAACCTCGCTTGTTTTTTTCGAGATGCACGTGGGTTGGGCCAAGTCAAGTTGGGTTAGCCCGTTTTGCTAACCTTACTCCCGTGGGACAACTTTGAATATTTTTTTTTACAAGTTGTGGCAAAGCTTGGATGGACTTACAATAATACGGTGTGATTAGGTGGACAAGATTGTAACACGTGACACTGTTCTATAAATGTTCACTTGATTTTGTTTTTCAGGGATGTTTGATAAAGAAGAATGAATTTATCAGAAATATTACCAAAAAGTTATTTAGAAGGCCAAAATGTTATTGAGATTTTTGTTATAATTTTCACATCTAATTTTTTATTTTCCTAAAAGAGTGAGAATATCGCCCTCTGGGTGGTATTTTGATTTACATTTTACACATAAAATAAAATCCAAGGAAAATGAACTTTCAAGGAAATTTTTTAGAAAATTATTATCAAACATGAATAAATTGAATTACCACTCGCACTTTTATGGGAATCTAAAAATAAACCCTTTATCAAACACCACATCACACTCAGTTTTTTTAAATAAAAAAGAAAAAAAATGATTGGTTGTGACATTGACTCTCCCCCAATTAAAATTTTATTAGAACTAGTGTTTAAAAATCCGACCCGGCCGAGATCAAGGGTCATGGAGTCACGGGTTCAACGGGAGGTCACAGGATCACTATGCTGACCCGATTTTATATATTAAAAAAATATAAATATATATATCATATATAAAAATATTAAAAAATAAACCACCAATCATCAAAGATTCAAAATATACTTAACATATATCATTAATTACAACCACAAGTCAATATTACACAACCTAATTAAAGTATTAAGATTCCAAAGTACAAAACTTATATTCTAATGAGATCAATACGCTGACTCGGTTCTGCCCTCTTTGGAGAAGGTCCCTGACAAAGGAAAATTTAAAGGAAGTAAGAATGAGTTTTTGTTTTCCATCGACGACTGTAAGAATTTCATTTGAATAGATAAAATTCTTACCTTTTCTAGAAGATTCATGCCTGCGAGGTGAAGACTGAAGACAAATAGGTCACTGGGAGAGAAGAGAACAATTAGATTTAGGTTTGCAAGCATTTTTATTTTTTATTTTTTTAATAAAACGAGGTTGTTTCATGGAATTAAAAAAAAAATATAGTGACCCCTATAATTCGGGAGTCACTAAAATCCGATTAAGTTTTGGGGGTCAGAGGGGTCGATGTACATATAGGATCCAACTTGTGAGCTCAACTCTCAAAAGGGAGGGGTGAGGATTAACCCCAATTAACTCGGATCAACCGGAGGCAGGATAGGATTTTAAAACACTGGTTACAACTCTAATACCCCTTATAAAAATATTAAAATGGTCAATGAGTCCACAAAGTGCACTTAATTACACGTAATACATTTTGATGCCTATTTATCTATGGTTCGTGGAGTCATAGTTGTTACAAAACTCGGGTTTGTTGTCATTAGCCCCGGCTTACTACTGGTTGGCGATTCAGACACTTTTCCGCAGACATGGCAAGATACCAAATTTTTGCTTTTGCTTTTGTTGTTGTTTTCCTTTTGACTTCGTTTGCAGTTTTATGTTCCTGTGGCCATCCATCCGTTACCTGCATGGAAGAAGAGAGGCAAGCTCTTCTCAAGCTCAAAGGAAGCTTCCAAGATCAATCATTCAGGCTTTCCTCTTGGGAAGGAAATGATTGTTGTCAATGGAAAGGTATAGGTTGTAGCAACTTTACAGGACATGTTGTTAAGCTTGACCTTAGGAATCCTTGTTACCCACCTAAAGACCAAGATTTTCAATCAAACTGTTCCTTCTCCAAAAATAAGCTTGTAGCACAACATTTTCATCCTTCTCTGTCACAGTTCAAATATCTCAATTATTTGGACTTGAGTGGAAACAGTTTTAATGATAGCCCTATACCAATGTTCATCCATTCTTTGAAGCAGTTGCAATTCCTTTCTCTCTCTGATGCCCATTTGAGTGGGAGGATCCCGAACAATCTTGGGAACCTGACAAAATTGTCCCTTCTTGATCTCAGCTTCAATTCTCTTTTATATTCTGATGACATCTATTGGGTTTCAAAACTTTCATCTCTCCAAAACCTTTACATGACTGATGTATATCTGGGGAAGGCTCAAAATTTATTCCAGGTACTTCACATGCTTCCTTCTTTGTTACAATTAGACTTGATGAATTGCAGCATTAGCAAGGTGCACAGTCATCCTCAACTTGTCAGTTCCACAAATCTTTCTAGACTTCAAGTCCTCAATCTCGCAGAGAATGGACTTGAAGCTCCACATCTTGATTTTTTTATAAACATGACTTCCATTCAAACTATTTTCCTTTCTGACAACAACCTGAGTTCAGTTCCATCTGCTTTTCAAAATCTGACTTCCTTGACAATACTTGACCTTTCCCAAAACAATATTGGTTCTGTGCCGTCGTGGTTAGGTGGAATGAAGGGTCTTCTGTCCCTCAATATTTCAGGGAATCATGTAAATCATATCGAGGGTTCTCTAATATCAATGTTGGGAAATCTTTGTCATCTTCTATTGCTAGATATGTCAGGAAACAAGATTCAAGGAGATGCACTCGTTGGCTATTTACAATCTGGCTGCATTAGGTATGATTTAGAGGAACTGGATTTGAGTAACAATGAATTCAATGGTTCGTTGCCAACATGGTTGGGTAAATTTGAAAATCTACTTGTCCTGGCTCTTGAGTCCAATTTATTCTATGGTTCTATTCCACCATCTTTTGGAAAATTGTCGAACTTGGAATATCTGAACATTGCTGAAAATCGTTTGAATGGATCTATTCCAGACTCTATAGGACAACTGAAAAATCTAACTCAATTAGATATTTCTAATAATAAGTTGGTTGGGGTTCTTCCTTGTAGTATAACAACCCTTGTCAGTCTAGAGTATTTGCTTCTTAACAATAATAACTTGACAGGGTCTCTTCCTAATTGTATTGGACAACTTGTCAATCTAAAGACCTTACTTCTTTCTTCTAATCATTTTCATGGTGTTATTCCTAGGAGTATTGAGCAACTTGTAAGCCTAGAAAACCTCGATCTTTCAAGAAACCCTCTGAATGGTACAATTCCTGAATATCTTGGCCAACTTTCAAAGTTGAGCACCCTGTATCTTAGTCAAAATAATTTACATGGGAACATTCCACATAGTCTTGGTCAACTTCTGAATCTGGTCAACTTAGACATGTCTCTCAATAATTTGGAGGGTATGATTTCTGAAATAAGATTTCCTAAGAAACTGGTTTACTTGAACCTCACCAATAACCATATCACTGGGTCTATTCCACAAAACATTGCTGATAGATTGCCCAATGTTTCTCAGTTGCTTCTTGGAGATAACCTTCTAAATGATTCCATTCCAAATTCTTTGTGCAAAATAAACTCCTTGTACAATCTTGACCTTTCGGGCAACATATTATTTGGCAAAATTCCCAATTGTTGGAGTTCTACTCAAAGATTGAATGGGATAAATTTGTCCTCCAACAAATTATCTGGTGTTATTCCAAGCTCATTTGGTAATCTTTCCACTTTGGTATGGTTGCATTTGAACAATAACAGTCTTCAGGGGGAGTTTCCATCTTTTTTGAGAAACTTAAAGCAACTGTTAATTTTAGATCTTGGAGAGAATCAAATGTCAGGGATTATACCTTCATGGATAGGGGACATCTTTTCCTCATTGCATATCCTCAGGCTACGACTGAATAAGTTCCACGGAAACATTCCTTCACAAATATGCCAACTTCCTGCAATGCAAATATTGGACCTTTCCAACAACATGTTGAGGGGTACAATCCCTCAGTGCATTGGAAATCTCACAGGAATGATATTAGGAAAGCAACCTGCTGTTGTCCTTACTCCTGGAGAGCCAAGGTTCTTTGAATGGTATGAACAAGCTGTCAGACAGATCATAAAAGGAACAGAACTTGAATATACCAGAAATTTAAAACTGGTAGCCAACATGGACTTGTCAAATAACAGTTTGAGTGGATCTATCCCTGAAGGAATAACTCTTCTTACAGCATTGCAAGGCCTAAACCTTTCACACAATCATCTGTCAGGAGAAATTCCTACAAGGATAGGGGACTTGAAGTCACTGGAATCTTTTGATGTCTCTCATGATCAACTTTCAGGCACAATTCCAAATGACATGTCTCGTTTAACTTTTCTAAGTCACTTAAACTTGTCCTACAACAACCTTTCTGGACCGATTCCACAAGGAAATCAATTTTCAACCCTTGATGATTCATTTATTTATGTTGGCAACCCATTTCTCTGTGGGGCTCCACTGTCAAAACCTTGTGATGCTGGTAAAGATGAGACAAATGGCAATGGAGATGAAGATGAAGATGACAAACAGGATCGGTCAGAGAAATTCTGGTTTTACTTTGTCATAGCAGTTGGATTTGCTTGTGGGTTTTGGAATGTGGTTGGAATTTTATTGTTGAAGAAGAAATGGAGGCAAGCTTACTTTGGATACATTGATGAGGCAGTGCAGAGGATACGTGTAAAAATTGCAGTAGAGTTAGCAAGGTTGAGGAAAAGGTGTGTGGGAAACCCTGTTGATTAATGACTCATTGTCTTTATACATATTGTGTGTCTGTTTTATGCCCCTGTGAATATTTCAAGTTTGTTTTGCTTGCTCATAAATTGCTTCACTTCTAATCTAAGTGAAAGCTAGTAATGCTACTTGTAGTAATGCTTTGTTTGTGGTCGATTCTCAGTATATATATTAGTTCTTGAATTAAAGCTTATTTTAGCATGATTTGCTTCTTCTTCCTAACCCTGAAGCACAATCCACTCACAGTGCCATAAACTTACCTGCACTCATAAATTCGTTTTATTATCTGCATATCGTCAAGGCCATCGCCCATACAAATTCGCTTCTTATTATATTCTAAAATAATGATATTTATTATTAACTAATGCTTATAGTAAACTCTTTTTTTAATCAATAAAATTTTTAACATGGGTGAAAAATTTAACGCTTTGATTTTTTTAGTAAATACTAGTTAAATAAGACTTTGTATAGCCCTATAGTTTTTTTTTTTCCTGTAAAAAATCAAGTAATGCTAGAATTTTAAATAATTGTTAGTAATTCAATTTTTTTAATACAATTTTATACATTTTTTCATTTTTAAAATATAAAGGGATGTTCATAATTATAAAAGTTAAAAAATTAGTTATGATTTTATAATCAGTAAAAATCTAATTGAAGAGTTAGTTAAATTATTAAAAAAATTAGAAACATGAAAATCGTATTAAATTTTTTTCAATTATAATCTATTTTTAATTAATACACTTATAGTTAACTCATTGCATATGGTACAACCAATTATATTGATTGGAGAAGTTTGGAGTCAAATATAATTATTGCCCATTAAGTATGGCTCGTGTGTTCAAAGAAATAATTTGAAATCTAACATATTACAACCAAATCCAAATTCAAATGAAGCAACAAATAAGATTTTAATTTGTTCTGAAAAAAAAAACAACAAATTTCGTATGATTTGAAATATGTTTTGAATGATTAAATTTTAATTAATTATCTTCATTTTTTGAAGTTTTCTTTATTTTTAAGAGGCAAATATTGTTATCTTTATTTTTATTTATTTTTCTTATTTTTAAGAATTTAAATTTTGAATTGATTTGTAATTGAGGGTGTTCTAATTCAATTTATCCTTGATTATAGAACTTTAAAGTGATTTTGGGACGAAAAATATTCTGTCTCTAATTGGACAAATTTAGAGATGAAAAAAATAACTCGTCTCTATTTGAGACAGAATTAGCGATGAAATAAGTTATATCTTTAATAAGGACGAATTTTGAGATAGAAAAATATTTTGTTCCTATTTGGAATGGATTTAGGGACGGAATATTGTCCGTCCTCGTTTATAACATAATTAGGGAAGGAATATTTTTCCTTTCTAAAATTTGTCTCTAAATCCATCCCTAATATGGATGGATAATCTGTCCCTATCTCGGATGAAAAATAATCTATCCCTAATTGAGACGGAATTAATAACTTCCTTTTGCATTTTAGTGGAGTTATTGTTTATGAAAAAACACAAACTCATTGGTTGTCATGTTTTATAAGATAGATTATAATAATTAATTGTCATGTCAAGGCAAAAACATGAAAACTTTGAGTTGTTTAGCTAGCAATCATTAACCATGTTCCCCTAACATATTTGATTAATTTTTGTTGTTTTTGAAGGTAAAGTGAGTTGAAAAAGAGCAATGATGAATCTAAAGGGACTTGGAGAGTAAGTAAAAAGGAGCGAATCAACCACTTAGGTTATTAAAAGAGTGCCCTAAAGCACTAATCAGCGCAGTAAAATGAGAATTTTCTTCCAAAAGAGCATGCTCCAACACACAAAATTGCTCAGCTTTTTATGCTTCAGAGCCAAATACGAGTCAAAGACAAGATTAAGCTGAAATTCTTGAAGATTCAGTACACCTTCATATCAATGGAGTTTGAGAAATTTCTTATCAATTATTGTATTTTTGTTTTTACTATGCCTAACTAGTTTTCTTTGTTGTCAAAGTAATAATAAAGACCTAAGCAATGCATATTATTAATTAATTATAACTTATTATTATGTAAAAAATCACAAATTTATAATTAGCACATAATTATAAAATTTATAGTTAATAATGATAGTAATAAAATAAATAGAGTAATTACCATAATTATTAAAAAAAATAAATTATTTATCAGAGTATCTTGAAATTAATTTATTAATCTTTTTTGTTATACATTTTACATATGTGGAATAAATACAAGGCCTTGCAAATATTGCTAACTCGTGTCAAGGAGTCTTTGTATATGAGTATAATCGGCAAAAAAAATTTATTTATTGTAATTTAATTAAATAATTACGCAAATATCACAGTTTGAGAAATATTTACGCATCTATTGCACACTGTGACGCCCCACTGAGGCGTCTCTCATGAGGTGGTGACACGTGTCACTTGTTTTTCCAAACAAAAATTTAATTTAATCATAAAACTTCTAAAGGCCATAACTTTTGACTCGAGTATCCAAATCAAGTAATTCTTTTTTTGATTCAACATAACTTTTCGAGATCTACGCAATGACATCTCATTCGACATAATTTATTTCTCACAAACACAATTTTAATTTGCAAGAATGGTATTATAAGAGCGGTTAAACCCAAAAGCCTCTCAGTTCTGGATTTGTGATATAATAAAAAAAAATTTGATTTGTGATTTAAATTTTTTTTATAATCTTTTTCTTTATTATAACAAAATTTTGGTTTGTGATTTAAATTCAAAATAAAAAAATTATTATTATAAGGAAAACAAAATAAAGATTTGATTTGTGATTTAAACTCAAAAATCAATTTGAAAAATCTGTATTAGTAAGAGAAATAATTAAATAAATATTCTAAATATCTAAGGAAGAAGGATTACCTGATTTAAATTTAAATTATGTTGGTGAGAAATAAAATATATCAAATGAGATGTCATTGTGTAGATCTCGAAAAGTTATGTGGAATCAAAAAAAGAATTTCCTGATTTGTATACTCAAGTCAAAAGTTATGGCATTTAGAAATTTTATGATTAAATTAAATTTTTTTTTGGAAAAACAAGTGACACATGTCACCACCTCATGAGAGACGTCCCATTTGGGCGTCTTCCCCTTCATGAGAGACGCCCCAGTGGAGCGTCACATGTGACACCCAAAAGGGGCGTCACAGTGTGCAATCGATGCGTAAATATTCCCCATACTATCATATTTACGTAATTATTTAATTAAATTACAATAAATAAATTTTTTTTTGCCGAGTATAATCATATAAGAGAACAAGTCACCAATATATCCACCGAGAATCAAGAGTTGCAAACATGAGTGGTTGTTATGAAAGAGCAGCCCGGGATGCTGATAACTTGTGGTAATATCTCTATTGTGCAAATGCATAAACCCCATGCATGATACAATATATGTTAACTCATATGCACAATTTGAACACGTACACCCTCCACACAAGTAACACACCGACCACTCACAAGTGTTTTATAGGGTGTCATCCGAATACTAAAATGATTGTTGCTATTATACACAAATTCTATTAGAGATAGACATATCTATTTCGACTTTTTTTTTTTTTTTTCTTCTAGCACACAAACTCTAAATATATCTTTTGGAATTTGAATTATTATTGTCTGCCCATTTATTTGTGGATGATATATAATACTAAAATAAAGCATAATTCCAAATGTCTTCTATAAAGTTTCATAGAACCTAGAAGCGAACATAGTATCTCTATTTAAAATGTTGCTTAACGGTGTCCCATGTAATCTTACAATTTCCTTAATATACGTACAATTGAGCTTATTTCTATTATAGCGTTAATTTATATCAAAGCATGACGGTAAGGGAATTTTCATATTTAATCTGTACATTCTCATATGTATTTGTGGTGCACGATTGATGGCTGTATATTATTGTTCAAATTGGTATATTATGTTGGAAATCGACAATCACACAAATCGCAAATGAAAAGAGAAAAGAGGAGAGAGAATAGACACAGAGATTGACTCTGATTCACCCAATTTAGGCTACATCCAACTTGTCTGTACTATATTCACCTCACTGTCACTCGTTACAAGTCACTCGGTTTACAAAGATATTCACCTCCCCCGGACCCCCGTCCGCTCACCTGGGAGCGGGACCTCAGTTGCCTTTCTGCTGACTCCGACAACTAGGGGCTTCATCAGCATGCGAAGTATGAGCAATACCCAACATTCTCCCACTTGGTGAATGATTCGCATGTTTCTTCAATCCCAATGCAGCTGTACACCATTCAAACTTCTCTAAAGTCACTGCCTTGGTCGGAAAATCTGCATTGTTGACCTTTGTGTCAACCTTCTCTAGCAATACAACTTTGTCTTCAATCTTCTCTCTCATGAAGTGGTATTGTATGCCGATATGCTTGGTCCTCGCATGGAAACCTGGGTTCTTAGCCAAGAAAAATGGCGCTTTGACTGTCACACCCAACGATCATCTTTCCTTGTCAAAGCCAAGCTCTTTGCACAACCTCCGTAACCAAATAGCTTCCTTAACAGCATGTGACAAGGCCATGTACTCAGCCTTTATAGTAGATAATGCAACAGTGCTCTGCCTCTTACTCATCCAACTGATATCTCCGCCGAATGATGAAACAACATATCCACTTGTAGACCTTCTACTATCAAAGTCACCTCTCCAATCAGCATCCACAAAGCATCTCAATTCTAATAATGCCTGTCCCCTTGAGCCCTTCACGCCTTCATAGCATAACCCAAGGTCAGACGTACCACGAAGATAGTGGAACACACGCTTCACAGCCGTCCAATGCTCCTTTCCTGGCTTGGACATATACCTGCTCAATACTCCCACTGCTTGAGCAATATCAGTTCGAGTACAAATCATCGCATACATCAGACTCCCAACTGCACTAGCATAAGAAACTGACGCCATCTCTTTTTCTTCTTCAGTCTTGGGACACTGGTCAGCCGATAACTTAGAACCAGTAGACATGGGAGTCAACACAAGCTTGCAGTCAGTCATATTGAATTTCTTCAGAACATCCTCTATATACTTCTGCTGACTTAACCATAATCTTCCTTTGTCACGCTCCCTCTTAATCTGCATACCCAAGATCACATTTGCAGCGCCTAAATCTTTCATTTCAAACTGCTTTGCTAGCAGTCCTTTAACAGTGCTGATCATCTTCAAACTATTTTCAACGAGGAACATGTCGTCAACATACAAAGTTAGAATAACAAAGTCACCTTCTAACCTTTTCACATAAACACAGTGATCAGCATCACAGCAGTCAAAGCCAAGCTTCACCATATAAGTGTCGAACTTCATGTACCACTTCCTCGGGGACTGCTTCAGGCCATACAGAGATTTATTCAACTTGCAGACTAGCTCCTCTTTTCCTTTTGCTATAAACCCCTCTGGTTGTTTCATGAAAATAACATCCTCCAAATCACCATGAAGAAAAGCCGTCTTCACATCCAGCTGCTCCACCTCTAAGTCATATGCAGCTGCTACAGATAAAACCAGCCTTATGGAATTTAACTTTGCAACAGGTGAAAACACCTCACCATAATCAACCCCTTATGTCTGTGAATATCCCTTTGCAACCAATCGAGCCTTGTAGCGCTCAATCTCCCCATTGGCACCAACGTTCTTCTTGAACACCCACTTGCAACCAATTTCTTTTCAGTCTGCAGGTAGATTCACCAAACTCCAATTTTGATTTTTCATCAGAGACTTCATCTTTTCTTTCATAGCTTCCTCCCACTATTTGGCATCCTCCGAGCTTCTAGCTTGTTTTACAGTGCTCGGATCATCACCTGTAATACTAAATGCACAAACATCATCACTAGCACACAGGATATAATTTTCAGGTGTATACCTCTCAGATGGTCTTCTTTCCCTCGTGGATCTCCTCAGCACTGGTGCTTCAACCTCAGCCTCGGTTTCAGAAAATTCATCCTCTACCTCGTTATATTCAGCAGCTTCAGAATTCAAATTTACCAATTCAACCTGTGAGTTTAATGTATCCTCTTTCAAACCCATATCCAACTCCACTGTCTATGACTTTTCAGGAGCTTTAGGAAAAATTTAATTCAACTTAGATTCCCTAAATACAACATCTCTGTTGTAAGTTACACTTCTAGTATCCGGATTCCACAACTTATAACCTTTGACGCCATCCTTGTACCAAATAAAGATACACTTTTCAGATTTACTGTCAAGCTTGCTTCTTTTCTCCTTGGGTACGTGCATATATGCTTCACAGCCAAACACTCTGACATGAGATACGTCTGGCCTTTTTCCAAATAGTGCTTCATACAGAGTCTTCTCCTTCAAGGTCAATGTAAGAGATATGTTCTTCAAATAACAAGCAGTAGCCACTGCCTCTGTGCAGAACTCAGCTGCCAAGCCTGCACCGCTCAGCATACTTCGTGCTTTCTCCATGAGAGATCGATTCAACCTCTCTGCCACCCCATTCTGTTGAGGTGAGTAGGACGTAGTCTTCTGCCTTGTAATTCCATTGCTCACACAAAACTGATCAAATTTTGTTGAACAGAACTCCCCTCCATTGTCAGTTATCAGCACCTTGATTTTTCGATCAAACTGATTTTCCACCAAAGCCTTAAACTCGCGGAACTTATCAAACACTTCATTCTTGCTGCGCAAGAAATATAACCACACATATCTTGAAAAATCATCAGTAAAAGAAACATAATACCCTGATTTTCCATGTGATGCTATAGGTGTGGGGCCAAACACGTATCAGGTCCTGAATCCCCTCAGCTCTTCCTCTTATGGAATCAAAAGATACCCGATTTTTCTTCCCTTGCAGGCAATGCTCGCAAAATCCAAACCCCATAGAGCAGCTCGAAATTCCATCCACCAGCTTCTTTGATGTTAGAATCTCCAGACCTTTTTCCTCCAATATGCCCCAGCCTCCTATGCCATAACATAGCAGTGTCCTCTTCCGCCTGTTCTGAAACATAGCTTTCACCACTGAATACTGTGCTACCCAACAATTTCCAGAATTTACCATGGCGCTTTTCCCTTGCAATAACCAAAGCTCCTCGAGTCAGCTTGCAAGAATACTTGTCACTGCTAAAATTAATACCAGCATCTACTATACTACCAACGGAGATCAGATTTCTGGTAAGCCCCGGAATATGCATCACGCCCGGCAGATTCTTGACTGTCCTGTCACTCATCTTCAGCTTTACCTTCCCACGGCCCACAATAGCATGAGTCGTGTCATCTCCTATTCTAACTGTACCGCCAAAATATGATTCATAGGTGCAGAACCACTCCCTATGAGGTGTCATATGAAACGATGCTCCAGTGTCAATAATCCAGTCATTGCAATCACTATGACTGTCAAACGCTATGTACAGGTCCCCTGTATTATCATCATCATCCTTCTTTGTATCCGAAGCAGAAGGTTGTGAATCATCCCGCTTCTCAGGACCTACGCTTTTGCTTCTACAATTTCTTCTAAAATATCCAACCTGTTTGCACCTCCAGCACCTTATTTCAGATTTTTCAGATTTATCACGGGACTTTGAACGTCCCCTCGATCTACCTCTCATTCCTCAGACAATAAGGCAGCAACAACAGTCTCGAACGACAGTTTATTAACACCAGTACCAATTGACACAATGATGTGCTCCCAAGAGTTGGGCAGTGAACACAACAAGGTGCAAGCTTTGTCTTCCTCATCCAGGATAATGTCTATAAAAGAAAGTTGCGCACAAATAGTATTAAATTCATTTAAATGAGCAGAGAAAGAATCACCTTCGCTCATCCGCAGATTATATAGCCTCCTTCACAGGAACAACTTGTTCACGAGTGACTTGCTTTGATAGAGACCTTCCAACTTCGTCCAGAGATCCTTCGCGGTCTTCTCAGAAGTTAAGTTCACCAGAACGTTATCTGTTAGGCATAACTAGATCAGGCTTCGCACCTTTCAATCGTCTCTGGTCCACGCCTTCAACTCCTTCGACTCGCCTTCACCTGACGTTACATCACCGACAGGTTTCGTTGGTACCGATGGCTTCTCATCTTTGATCATGTACCATACCTCCCTATCAACGACCAAAGCTTCCATCTTCAGCTTCCATAACTCGAACCCTTTTCCTCCGAACTTTTCAACCTTGATCCGTGATTGGCCAGTCGACATCCTCTCCAGATCAATTTCGCAATTTTCTCTATGCCAAGAAAAAATCCCAAATCGCGAAACTCCAATCTGTCACAGGAACCCCTATCGCAGAACCAAAGCTCTTGCTACCAAATGTTGGAAATCGACAATCACACAAATCGCAAACGAAAAGAGAAAAGAGAGAGAGAGAGAGAATAGACACAGAGATTTACCCTGGTTCACCCAATTTAGGCTACGTCCAGCTTGTCTGTACTATATTCATCTCATTGTCACTCGTTACAAGTTACTCGGTTTTCAAGGAAAATATATTCACCTCCCCCAGACCCCCGCCGGCTCACCTTGGAGCGGGACCCCAGTTGCCTTTCTGTTGACCCCGACAACTAGGGGCCTCATCAGCATGCGAAGTATGAGTTATACCCAACATATTAATGATTATTAAGCCATGATCAGTTTTTCATATGTGACAATACGACTGAAACACACCACATGGGATTAATTTCTTTTTAGGTAGGGGTGTTTTCATATATATATATATATATATATATATATATATATATCAGAAAAATACTTCTGCAGTTACTGCAGATAAGTTATTTGCATTTATTCTCAAAACGACGTCGTTTTTGGATTGAAAGATTAAAAAATTATAATTATAAAGACTATAATAACCCTGAAATAAATTAAAATTACAAAAATAGCATGATTTCCGCCTCAAAACGATGTCGTATTGGGTTTGCTGCAGATAACTTATATGCAATAATTGCAGAAAAAACGAACCATATATATATATATATATATATATTGAAAGGTAAAATCATTTCTGCAGCCGTTTTACGTACAACAACGACATGTATATGGTTATGATTTTCCACATTTAATGCTTTCATCATTTCTATGGTTATGATTCCCCGCATTTAATCCTTTCAAGTATATATATGGAAAGTATTTGATTGCTGCAAGTACAACAGTTGCAGAAATGTAAACGCCATATTGAAATCTTTTTAAGTTTTAAGCCACTAATAGTACAGGGGCCTTATATTTGCACTTTGAAGACTATAATGATAGTAGTAGGTGTACCTTAGGGTAATTGACCAATTATAATGTTCATTTGCATATATTTAAGTCTAAGGGTGGTGATTTGGATCGGTGGTTCATGTTTAGGACGACATGAATATGAATATACTCACATTACGAACAGAAACATAAACATGAACAACTATAATTTGTGTGAAACCCTTGATATGAGCAGACTTGTTTAGACATGAATGATTGTTTAGACATGACTCAAAGTGGGTGAGTGAGTATAAATTTAATTCAAATGAGTTTAAGGAATATGACTCAAATACAAATAATCCTATCACCAACACAACACAATTTATTTTGGGTCTCTTTTTGGTCAACATGAATATAACTCGAATATAAATTCTAATTGACACAAAAATTCATATCATATTCGGGTCATATTGAAAATTATCATTTTTATATTAAATTGGTAAAATATTTTTTGATGCAATTGATTATGTAACTATCTACGAGGGATCGTATTTTATGATGAATATTTCTCGTATTAGATAAATGCCCCATTTTAGGAGGTCATCGCATTGTATTAAATTACTGATTGTATCATGTATGTTCAATGAAAGTAAATGTATATGGTGTTTAAAAAAATTACAATGTTATATATTTCTCGTATATATTCCTCGTATTTCTACGTCTGTACTTAATTTCGCCAAATGCAAAGTTACAATGTTATGTATTATGAAGGGAAATGTAAAGATAATGTTACAGGAAAATTACTGTAGTTACCTGCACACACAATGAAATCATGGGCCCCACAAGTTTTTTTTTTTTTTTACTTTTCTTATCTCACTTTCTCTCTCTCCTTTGCCTAATCGGGAGGAAAATTACTCTTGTTTTCTGCAACATGATACAAACATAACCTTATTATGAAAACTAATAATTGGAGGTGTTACATTATTCCATTTGATTAATGATAATCATGACCCTAAATGTTTCTCTATATCCTTGAATCGAGTATGTTGATGGAGTCTTACACTCTTCCCTAAGGTAGTGTTTGGTTCAGGGTTTTGGTTCAGATTCCTATTTATCTGAGTTTGGTATTGTATGTTGTCTTTGTTTGGTAGAAGAGATATAAAAATTTACCCAATCAACTATGTTGCCCAGCCTTTCAAGTTCGTGTGGAAAAAAGGAAACAAAACGATGTTTAACTTTACCATTTGCAATGTGGTATTTGCATAAAGGTAAGTGGGAAAAAGTTGATGAAATTTGTGACAAAATTACCCTCTTCTAACTACATCTGCTTTACTAAACTCGTGGGTTACAAAAGACATGGCCAAAAGTTGAATACGTAAGTGGTTTTCGATATGTTAGTTTTACTGAAGCAAACAATTCTTCTGCACACAAATCTTGCAATCACACAAAGACTCACAAAATTTAACCCAATTTGCCTGGTAAAAATTTAATCAACCAAATAACTTTTTTTAACTTTCCTACCGTATTCTTGATAATTGCATTTACATAGTAAAAAAATATTTCATCTACCAAACGTCCCCTAAGTGAATTTGGAGCTAGCAACTTCCTATGTGTTGTGGTGAGATTGCACTTGAAAGTTGGGGAAAACAATTTCAATATTCACTCAAGTGCATTATGAGAAAAAATAAATCACCTTATAATTATATTTATTCCACTCAGTACTTTATAATTAATATCATGAGTTTCTTTTTAAATTTCTAGTAAAGGAATAATATATTTGGGGCAGGATAGACATATCTAAAAGAAAATTTTGAATGGTTAATCTAAAAATTTTAATATCAAATCTTACTAGTTAATTTAATTTCTATGAATCCGATGGTTATAATTTCTTTGTGATAAACATGGGTCTCTTGAAGTAAAAGAAAAATTTTGTCGCAATATAACACAAAAATCAGTTTTACTTTATGACTTCAATTTTTTTTGCACAAGTCATTGACCATCTTCTCATATATAAAAGTGACGTTACCTGCACATCTCTTTTCCAACTTTACCCTTCTCCCGAATTGACCACGTTCCCCAAACTTCATTCCTTGCTCTTTTTCTTCTTTCCCTATGTTTCGATTTTTATTTTATTTTCAACTTCCTTTCCCTTATTCGTTAGTGTCTAACTTTTACTGGATCATATTTTACGCCTTATTCATTGAGGAAGTTCAAAAGAACAGGTTGGAATTCATTTAAAGTTTTTGGATCTTGTCAATTTTCAAATTCCCATGGAGGTATTTGTCCGTTCAGTTTCTGGGGAAAACGACAGGTGTGGTAGGAATTTTAATTTCTTTCAATTTGAACCGGTGAAATCTAGGTTTATGTGTTGAGTGTAATGCACGTAATTGAGAATTTTCAGGCTGCCATTCAGGTCCATGAGTAATTGCATATTGTTGACAATTGTGTTCATCTGTAGTTATTTTATGTTTGATTGGTTGTTGACTTCTAAGTTTACTTTACCCATTTTAGTGATGGACTAGGACAGGGGAAAGAGACAGTGTTTCTTTTTCTTTTTCTTTTTTTTAATAATGCATGACAATAGAGCTAATTTTCTGAGATGCACTCTGTTTTGCTAGTGTTTGATGTTTTGTCGTTTTAAATGATGTCATTTTAGAATAGATATAGATACAAGAAATAAAAATCATAGAGAAGTAAGTGAGTGATTTTTTTTAATTTAAATTTTAATAAAAAAATATTATTTTGTGTCTATCTCTTTTAAAATGACAATATTTTATGTCATTTAAAATGACAAACACGTGTTTCTTTTGTCCTTTCGATTTTGAATTGTCTAATTCTGGTTTCTGATGTCGATATTTGCCTTTTCTGCGCAAGATCTGTATCTCGTTGCTTTTACATTCTCTTCTGTATATTGCATCACTCTTTCCATAGTCAATATGTGACATACACTGATTACAATCATTCCACAAATATATAAACAACAAAAATATTTCTGCAGTTACTGCAGATAAATTATCTATATTTATTATTTAATTATAAAGACTACAATAATTTTAAAATAAATTAAAATTACAAAAATATCATAACTTTGGTCTCAAAATGACGTTGTACTGGACTTACTACAGATAATTTATCTACTTAGACCAAGTATTTATAACTGATTTTGAATTTTGAGAAACTACGCAATATCAATTGAAATTGACAATTAATTTAATATTTTTTAATTTAAATTCTTAGAATGAATTCGGAGAGACGGAGAGAGAGAACAGAGAAGAGACAAGTATTTACATCTGATTTAGATTTTTGAGAATTTATATATGAAGTATCAATTAAAATTGAAAATCAATTTAACAATTTTAAATTTAAATTCTTCGAATCA
>NW_026898062.1:0-42921 GCF_033153095.1 Gastrolobium bilobum | reverse complement strand
ATTGACTTCTTCACCTGTGTTGATCCTTCCTGATCCTGAGGAGCAGTTCGAGCTTTACTGGATGCTTCTAGAAAGGGGCTGGGCTGTGTGTTAATGCAGTCTGGTAGAGCTGTTGCTTTTGCTTCGAGGCAGTTGAAGCCTCATGAGGAGAACTACCCGACTCATGGTTTGGAGTTGGCTGCGATTGTGTTTGCTTTCAAGATTTGGAGGCATTACCTGTTTGGCATGCAGTTTGCGGTGTTCAGTGATCACAAGAGCTTGAAGTATCTGTTTGATCAGAAAGAGCTGAACATGAGGCACAGGAGATGGATGGAGTTTCTGAAGGACTACGACTTTGAGTCAGAAATTCGTGAGTCTATCCAGTTTGACGATGGGTGACTTCGACCTCATAGAGAAGTTTCGAGATCTGAAGGTGACCACCTTGTTTGGGGGTTCACTTCTCGAGATGGAGACTGTGAGAGTCAGGAATGAGCTTATGGAGAAGATCCAAGAGGCGCAAGTGCAGAGAGAGTGTCTCGACTACGTGAAGAACCAAGACGGTGTGTCTTGGAATGAGGATGGACTTCTGTTGTTTCATAAGCGTATTGTGATTCCTCGAGGTCCCTTGACCGAAGAGGTTATGGCGGAAGGCCATAAGGGGCAGTTTACTATTCATCCTGGAGCTACAAAGACGTACCAAGACCTGAAGAGAAATTTCTGGTGGCCAGGAATGAAGAAGGACATAGCTGTGTATGTGTCCAAGTGTTTGATCTGCCAGAAAGTGAAGATTGAACACCAGAAGTCGTCTGGTAAACTTCAACCTCTTGAGATTCCAGAGTTGAAATAGGAGAGCATTTCCATGGACTTCGTTGTGGGTTTGCCAAAGACTCAGGTTGGCTGTGACTCGATATGGGTCATTGTGGACAGATTGACAAAGTCTGCCCATTTTTATCCAGTGAAGGTGAGCTTCACTACAGAGCAGTTGGCCAAGCTTTATGTTCGCGAGATTGTGAGGCTTCACGGGGTGCCCAAGAGTATCATTAGTGATAGGGACCCGAAGTTCACATCTCGGTTCTGGGAGGCGCTGCAGGGAGCTTTTGGTACGCAGTTGAGACTGAGTACAGCCTATCACCCTCAGACTGATGGACAGACTGAGCGGACTATCCAGACCTTAAAGGACATGTTGCGGGCTTGCACGTTGGAGCAGGGCTCGGCATGGGATAGGTACCTTCCATTGGTGGAGTTTTCGTATAACAACAGTTTCCATGCTAGCCTGGGCATGGCACCCTACGAGGCGCTGTACGGTAGGAGGTGTCGTACACCTACCTGCTGGTCTAAGGTTGGGGATCGTGAGTTGTTTGGCTTGGACTTTGTCCAAGATACCATCCTGCAGATCCAGATGATCAGGGAAAAGCTGAAGTAGGCGCAGAATCTTCAGAAGAGCTACTATGATGTCAAGCATCGACCACTGGAGTTCAGTGAGGGTGAGCAGGTGTTTGTGAGACTTTCACCTGTCACCGGTGTTGGACGGGCACTCAGAGTGAGGAAGCTGAGCCCGCGGTTTATTGGGCCATACCAGATTCTCGGTAGAGTAGGACCTGTTGCCTACCGGCTTGCCTTGCCTCCGAACCTGGCTAACATCCACGACGTGTTTCACGTGTCTCAGCTTCAGAGGTACATAGCAGATCCGTCGCATGTGGTGCAACCGGATGATGTGGAGGTTCGGGAGAACCTAAAGACTCCCGTCGGACCACTAAAGATTCTCGATCGTGACCATTATAATAAGTGCATGATAATTACTAGAATGATATGTAGGACTTGTAAAACGAGTTTCAAGTCCAAATAATGAGAACTGGTGCTAGAAACCGGTACTGGCTTTGAAAAGCGCGTACCGGAAAAGTGCTCAGAAAATTATAAGAAAAATATGATAATTCTTTTAATATTGAGTAGGTTAAGAATCCAGAGTTTGGGATTAAAATGCTAAGCGTAGCAATTAAAGTTAATACTGTGTGTTAATCTTTAAGTGGGCTATAAATACTCTTCTTAAGGGCACACAACCCAAGAAAACTTATTCCTACGTGAGTGCATTGGAGGCTGGTCAGCTGGTGCTCTCTCCTTGAGTTCTCTTCTCCATTGTGAGCCAAGTTGTCATCTTTCACTTGGTTTCTTCCTCTTTTCTTGGTAAACACTTGAGGGCTATCATTGTGAGGGTGTGAGAGTGCATCATCTGGGTTTGTGACCTCTGGTTGGAGAGTGTTTGTTGCTGACTTTGGGGGTTGAGAGTGTTGAGCTATTATGGTGGCATTTTGGAGCTCAATGGAGCTTCCTTGTGGTGTAAAATAACAACCTTTGTGCACTATTTTCGTGTACAGTGAGAGACAGAACCTTAGAGCTGTTGTGGGAGCTCCAAGAGCACCCTTTTTCTGAGTTTGAGGTTTGGTAAGCCTCATCACCTTTGATCTTGAGTCTTTAAGCTTAAAAATGGAACCTTGATGCATGTAAAGGTTAAAAGATGATAACTTAATGTTGGGGTTGGTCAAACACACCTAGAAATGCGTGTTTAGGTGTTTAAAATCGGTAAAAACCCAACCTTGGAAGGATATCTTCACGAAATGCGTGTTGGACTTCTGTAATTAATGAACTAAGTCAGAATCGTTGCGATTAAAGGCTTATGGCTTGGTATGGATCCTAAGAAGTAAAACGTAAGGAAAGGAGTTGTCTTTAAGTTATATGCTTGTGTTGATTTATTATTGATATAGTATTGGTCCATAACAGATTGTGAATCTGCTGTGTTTGGACTTTGAGCTGTGGACTCTTGGCTTTGGGTGTTAGCTTGCAAGGTAAGCTTTCGTGTCCTCGGTTTAGCCATGTTATGGTTCCACCATGTCCCATGGGGGTGTGGTTGTATGCATATTGTGTTACATGCTTTGAATATTTGAAATGCTGTTGAGCTTTCTGTGTAATGGCTTTTAATATGCATGTTTTGTTCCATCTTGACGGTAAACCTGAGTATGTAGCGTCATACAAGACAGTGATCCAGGGTGGATGCAAGTAGCGTCTTGCACTAGTGTGGGTATTTGGCGTATGTAAATCCTGCATTTCTCCGGCCAATAGAATAGAATTGACACACATGACATGATTGTCTGCTGCATTGCACTATTTTTGAACTGATGATGATATCTGTTTTTAAACTTATATTGCACATGTAAGTGAGCTTGGGGTGGAAGATCCTTGAGGACCCCTTGTCTTATTGAGATTTCTTGTTTAGAGATCTCACCCCACGTTTGGGGAATGCTTATTTCAGGTTCCGGTAGTTTGGTGACTGATGCCTCTGGCTGCAGGAGGCCAGAGCTTAGTTGATGATATTATGCTGTATTGCTGCCATGACTGGATATGGATGCTGTTTATGTTTTTCACTATTTATGCTTTTGTTGTTGTTGAGATTGATGTTGGGCGTGTTGCCTTATTTGAGTGAGCATGGGGATTGTCCATGACACTTTATGTTAATGCTTTAGATTGGAGTTGTATAAACTGTTAGATGGTCCGGTCTACGTTGTTGTAGTTCCGTGACTAGAGCCACACTTTTATTATATATGTTTTGAGGTATTTCAGTTAGCTGTTTTATTGCAATTGCATACAGGAGATATTTTATTAATTGATTAATAAGCAAGTTGGTAATGATAATGACATCATAAATGAAAAGAAAAAGATATTCCGCTTTTTTTTAATTAAGCGCTGCTTAATACGATAGTATGATAACATTACCGGATATATACGGGGTGTTACAGTCGGAACATCTACTTTATCACTCACTCGCCCTTGAAGCTCTATTAGAGTTTAACTTGATCCACCCTTCATGTGGGAGGTTCCACCGCACCATCGAATTCATCTCTGGCGAGGAAGAAGGCCTCTGCGAATGCTGCTCCTACCTAGTTGGACCTCATGAATATAGGCATCTCCTACTACGTGTCCTTTTTTTGGTCTTACAATATCTGCAATGTTCATTTTTTTAGAAACAAAAAGATTTATTTTCTTCACATGGGCACATTTCGCTAAAGCTTTTATCCATACCCTGGGAGAACGTTGGTTCAAACCCTAATGTGAGGACTTTGTTGATGAGTAATATATAATCACTTTCAAAAATCTTAAAAAGAGGATTGATGTGAGGACTTTATTGATGAATAATATGTAATCTTTTCCCTAAATCCTTAGAAATCCTTCTTAAAACTTAAAAAATATATTTCAGACATAATAAACATCATAAATAAAGGGAGGGTTATATTTACCATCAGGTAAGTTTACCACATTTACAACTAATTTCATCACCTTTAGATTAGAATTAAATTTAACGGTTCACCCAATATAGGCTACGTCCAGCTTGTCTATACTACATTCATCTCACCGCCACTCGTTACAAGTCACTCGGTTTACAAGAAAAATATAAATAGGATTAGAAAATCCTAACAGCAGCTATTCATGGGCCCAGTTGTCTTTCTGCTGACCCCGACAACTAGGGTCCTCATCAGCATGCGAAGTATGAGCCATACCCAACATTAAGCCTCCAAAATATAAAACTAACACATCTGCAATGACTTTTTCTAGCTCAGGATCGTTACAGTTACAGTCGCCATTTACTAAATCCCACGTCTGTGAATTGTAAAAACAAGCCAAATATGTTTATTACATGTGAATTGATTCAATGTGTGGGTCAAAACTTACGTGACAAAGGATAGTGTAATCTTAGAATCGTTATAGTTATGGCCGCCATTCAATAGGTCCAACATTTTTAATGAAGAAAAATAAGTCAAATATGTTCTCCGTGGTGTAAAAAAATAACCTTTTGTGCGGGTCAAAACTTACCCAACAAGAATTTTCTAGTTCGTTGAAGCCCTCATTTATTGGTTAGGAAAACAAATTAAATTTGTTTATTATGGTGTAAGTTGATTCTCATCACCAAAATATGAAAAACAAAAATTACATGACAAAGAATTTTTCTATGTTAGGACTTTAATAGTTGATGTCATCATTCACAAAGCCCAATCACCAATAATGAAAACAAGTCAAACATATTTGTTATAGGGTCAATTGATTCTGAACAGGCGGGCTGAAACTTATTTGACAACATATTTTGCTAGCTCAGGACCGTTGTAGTTGTGATTGTCATTCACTAGGTAAGATATTATAACAATCAATTAGGATTATTATCAATGTTATTACTAATTAATTTTATCATTAAATCGATTACATTGATTCAACGGTTATCATTAAATGTGAGAAATCATAATCATACAAAGATGAAAATAAATATAACTGTTGGATCCATATAATCGATCTAACGGTGAAATTGATTGGTAGTAACATTGATAGTAACCCTAATTGATTGTTACAATATCATTTCCAATTTTTTTAGGGTAAATTGATTCCAACTACCGCAATTAAACAAGTAAGGATAAAGTATTTCTTCAGTCACCGGATATAAGTGATTCCAAAATTACGTCGTTTTGAATTAATGAAGGGTGTTTCCGTAAGTTAGGAAAATTAATGAAAGGTGTTTCAGTAAAATTCATTTGATAAAAAAATAAATAAAATTACAGAAATACTTTTATTAATTCAAAACGACATAATTTTGAGATAACTGAAAATAAGTTATTTACAAGAATCGAAGAAATACTTTACTTTTTTTTTGGTAAAGGAAATACTTTGCTAACTAAAAATTTGTACACGCATGTTTTCGTGCGAGTCAAAACTTACCCGATAAAGAATGTTATCATTTCAGGACCATTATAATTATGGCCACCGGCCCACCGTTAATTGGATACTGTGTTTATGGTGTAAATTGATTTTAACTATCGCAATCAAATCTTGAGATATCAAAAATAAAAAACAAATATACATAAAAATTTCTCTACCCTAGAAATGTTATAGTTACAATTGTCATTAAATATGTCTTAACATTTATTAATCGGATAAATAAGTCAAATGTTTTTATTATGGTATAAATTGATTTTCACGATGGCAGTTTAATTTTTGAAGTATCCAAAATTTAAAATAAACGTATCGGAAATTATAGGACAAAAATTTCTCTACCCTAAGATCGTTATAATTATGGATGTCATTTAACGAATCCAACATTTGTTAATCAGATAAATAACCCAAATATTTTTATTATGGTATAAATTGATTCTAATGACTGCAATCAAATTTTTAAAGTATATAAAATTTAAATATATATATATATATTTAATGCTAGCTTACCATAAAAAGTAAATTCAAAATTTCGATGCCATGTTATTTTTTTATTAAAAATTGGGGCTTATAAATTTTTTGTTGCTGCATCAACACAAAATTTGTAGAACTCGTTAGCTATAGCATTGCATGGGTCGATACGCACAGCGCTCGAGATAATAAAAAAGAGAAAAAAAAATTGTGGCCCTCATATTTTATTGTCTCAGCTGCAAAATAATTTTTGGAGCAGTAACATAAAATTTATAAACCCCTTAAAAGTTTATAACTAAAGCCAAAAGTTAAATAATTTTTTTTAATAAAAAAAAGTTAAATGACTTAAATCAAGTGTAAGAGAAACGGTTGATAATATTGGCAATTTCTTTCATTAAAATTATATTAGATACTCAGGAAAATAGTTATCTGTCCATCCATGCATGGAATCAGGGAGAAGAATCAGGAAGAATATCATGTGATTGCAAGAATTTTTGATCTGTATCACAATTAACATCCAAGGATGACATCATAACAAGCAGCAAAACACAAGCTGGATGAGAAGTTTCTATTTCCAAATTCAATTCTGTCAAAAAGTGCATTCACCTGAACCAATCCTAACCATCGATCTGTACCAGAAATTCATCAAACCCCTAACAATGTACCACGTAGGAACATCTCCCTTGCATTGGATAAAAAAAAAAGCCTGACAACTTGTGGACCCAGGTCCACTTCTTTGATATTGTCGAAACAGTTTCCGTCACACTTATAAACCTCACGCAGTCAACCCCAACCCCACTACCCCTTGGAGTTAAAGTACCACAACCTCAAAACGCTGCCTCGCTATCCTTGTCTTTTCTGTAACCGTATATTTCTCGCTTCAAAAATGTCAAAAATATGTAAGTGCACCTCTATCCTCTCTCTCTCTCTCTCTCTTTTTCTGAGCAGAGTATTTTGTCTTTTTATGGCAGTTACAATGTGGCTGAGTTGGAGGGTTTTCACAGGGGGTTTTATAAGAGTTATTGTAATACCCCATATTTTCTTTTAATAAAATAATAATAATAATATAATAATAAATTTTTTGGATAATAATGATATTTAGTATTTTTGTAATTAATAATATTGGTATTTAATATTTTTAATTAATGAGTTAATAATAGTTAAAATAATAAGAGGTAAGATAATAATAATAGTAATATTATTTGATTTATGTGAAAATATATATATATATATATATAAATATAAATTAGATGATAAATCATGATTAATTGATTTATTAATTGATTGATGATTTATGTATTAATGTTTGATTGATAAATTGTTTGATATGATGATTAAATTGTTTGATTGATGTCATTAAATTGATGATTTAGATAAGATGAGTCAACAAACATAAATTGTTTAGATATGATGAGTCAGCATTGAGTCAATAGTGTATAAAGCCAAAATCTGAGCCAAATACATCAATAAAGAAAAAGGAAATAAATGCACGAAACCCATATCCGAGCCCAAAACTTCAACTATAAATAGAGACCTAACCTAACCAAACCAATTCACTCTGAATCCTCAATAATTCTCCACCACTCTTCTTCTCCTCTACACTTTCTCTTTCTCTCTCCTCACTTTAAATTTTTATTTTTATTATTATCTTTCTTTGGTTACCAACCGCTTCTCTTCCCCAAGTTGTAGAAGTCACCAAACACGGAGACCAGGTAATCCTAATCTCTAGGTGGTTGTAGATTCGTTGTGTATGAAATTTTATTGTGTGTATCCTAATCTTTAGGTAGTTATATGTTTTATTGTGTGTATCCTAATCTTTAGTTAGAAATTTATGAGATTTAAATAAATGCATAAGACATATTTCCTTTATTTAAACTTTAGTCTTTGGTTTTATTTTAATGTAATAAATTTAGCCTTGCACCTGTCCATTGTACAGGTGCGGCGGTAACATTCCCCAAATTAGATTTAGATTAGCTTTCGCAATATTTCTATTATTATAATTGTAAAAAAAAAATGAATTTTGACAATTTATTTATTATAAGATTGTTTTATAAATTGTTAGAAATTTGGGGTGTTACAGTTATCTTAGGACCATTTTGTTTCACGTGAAAGATGTTGTTTTTTGGAGCATTGTTATTCATTAGTTGCATTGTAACTCAATTGCTGCATCTGTGTGGTCTTTATTTCGGCGCTTTCCCTGTAACCTAATCATTGCTTTTGTTTACCGTAAATGGCCATTTCCTGTCACTGTTTCATTCAATGAAAGTGATAACCTTAACTTCATCCTTCAATGACTTTTATTATTATTTTTATTTTGTTCTATTATCCATTCAGAACCAATGACATATATTGATATGGTTCATTTCTTCTCTATATGTCATTCCCATTCTCAACTGTTGACAGACACTCTTTCATTCTCTGGAATCTAACCATAAATGTTTGCTTGTTTTGTTGTTGTTCAAGATAAGATGAGCTTTTTAGCGAAGATGTTTTTGTGCATGAATCTGTGTGCCAAGCCAACCCCCGTTGATGGGGATGAAGATGACCGTGGGAACGGCACGCCGAACACAAAAGAAGCCGTCAAGGGTCTGACGTCGCAGGTCCTTAATACTCTCTCCCTCTCTCTCAACAAACATTGTTTTTTTCATCTTCTTTTTCCATCTTGGTTAAAACAAACAAAATCAAACCAAATGTTTACCTTCTTCTTTATTTTGCTTCCTTTATATTTGCTTATTAGTTTACCTTCTTCTTCATGCTCTTCCTTCTTCCTTATGATGCCTCTCCTAACTATTTCGAACCAAATGTTTCTAAATTGTGTGAAAAATTGGACAAGTAATATTTGGATATAAATTACTGGAGATTTCTACAAATAAGCAAATATTACTTGTCGGTCCAATCAACCCGGTCCAATCAACCAATCAACCCCCAATGGAAAGCATTTTCTATTTGTAGAAATCTCCAGTAATTTCTATCCAAATATTACTTGTCCAATTTTTCACACAATTTAGAAACATTTGGTTCGAAATAGTTAGGAGAGGCATCATAAGGAAGAAGGAAGAGCATGAAGAAGAAGGTAAACTAATAAGCAAATATAAAGGAAGCAAAATAAAGAAGAAGGTAAACATTTGGTTTGATTTTGTTTGTTTTAACCAAGATGGAAAAGAAGATGAAAAAACAATGTTTGTTGAGAGAGAGGGAGAGAGTATTAAGGACCTGCGACGTCAGACCCTTGACGGCTTCTTTTGTGTTCGGCGTGCCGTTCCCACGGTCATCTTCATCCCCATCAACGGGGGTTGTCTTGGCACACGGATTCATGCACAAAAACATCTTCGCTAAAAAGCTCATCTTATCTTGAACAACAACAAAACAAGCAAACATTTATGGTTAGATTCCAGAGAATGAAAGAGTGTCTGTCAACAGTTGAGAATGGGAATGACATATAGAGAAGAAATGAACCATATCAATATATGTCATTGGTTCTGAATGGATAATAGAACAAAATAAAAATAATAATAAAAGTCATTGAAGGATGAAGTTAAGGTTATCACTTTCATTGAATGAAACAGTGACAGGAAATGGCCATTTACGGTAAACAAAAGCAATGATTAGGTTACAGGGAAAGCGCCGAAATAAAGACCACACAGATGCAGCAATTGAGTTACAATGCAACTAATGAATAACAATGCTCCAAAAAACAACATCTTTCACGTGAAACAAAATGGTCCTAAGATAACTGTAACACCCCAAATTTCTAACAATTTATAAAACAATCTTATAATAAATAAATTGTCAAAATTCTTTTTTTTTACAATTATAATAATAGAAATATTGCGAAAGCTAATCTAAATCTAATTTGGGGAATGTTACCGCCGCACCTGTACAATGGACAGGTGCAAGGCTAAATTTATTACATTAAAATAAAACCAAAGACTAAAGTTTAAATAAAGGAAATATGTCTTATGCATTTATTTAAATCTCATAAATTTCTAACTAAAGATTAGGATACACACAATAAAACATATAACTACCTAAAGATTAGGATACACACAATAAAATTTCATACACAACGAATCTACAACCACCTAGAGATTAGGATTACCTGGTCTCCGTGTTTGGTGACTTCTACAACTTGGGGAAGAGAAGCGGTTGGTAACCAAAGAAAGATAATAATAAAAATAAAAATTTAAAGTGAGGAGAGAGAAAGAGAAAGTGTAGAGGAGAAGAAGAGTGGTGGAGAATTATTGAGGATTCAGAGTGAATTGGTTTGGTTAGGTTAGGTCTCTATTTATAGTTGAAGTTTTGGGCTCGGATATGGGTTTCGTGCATTTATTTCCTTTTTCTTTATTGATGTATTTGGCTCAGATTTTGGCTTTATACACTATTGACTCAATGCTGACTCATCATATCTAAACAATTTATGTTTGTTGACTCATCATATCTAAACAATTTATGTTTGTTGACTCATCATATCTAAACAATTTATCAATCAAACATTAATACATAAATCATCAATCAATTAATAAATCAATTAATCATGATTTATCATCTAATATTATATATATATATATATATATATATATATATATATATATTCACATAAATCAAATAATATTACTATTATTATTATCTTACCTCACTACAAAAAAAAGGATGATTAGTGGAGGGTTTTTAGTGGAGGTTAAGAAAACCTCCACTAATTGATTTAATTTTTAGCAGGTTTTAAACCTCCACAATTCAATATTATATTTTGCTATTTTAAATTGTTTGGATATATATAATATTTTTTTTATAATTTATATTTACTTTCTACGTATTATGAAACAGAACGAAGAGTTTTAAAAAATTTATATTTCTATTTTTACAAAAAAAAATTGTTGTAACCCTGACACCCTCTCTCGTTTATACGAATCTAAGCACTAATTCTCCACTGAGCCGCTACAACATTTCCTCCTCTTATTCAGACCTTAGCATTCCCTACTTTCGTTCGCTATCAGATTTCTCTCGATGGAGAGCTTCATTCTCCTATGCTTCGAAACCAGAGTTATTGGATCGATTATGGTAACTCACTTAGCTTCAATTTCTCATTATGTTTACTACTTGGCTTTTGAATTTTACATCTCTTCTTTTTAGATTCAAGTTTTTCAAATTCATGTTTGAAATTCAAAATTGCTTTAACCTGCTCCTTGCTCTTCTCACCTTCGCTGATTCCAATTCTTAACTTGTGTGAGTTCTCCTTTAATTGATTTCCTTTGCTTTGTTGTTTAATTTATGATTTTATTATTTTGTATCAGATCAATGTTATTTGTTGGAACAAGAAAGCTGTTTAACGGAAATTGGAAAATGGCAATAATATGCCTATCATAGACTATGAATCTGTTTGAATCTTCTAAACAAAAGCCAAGTAGGCGAACAAGATTTTTGTGTTGGATCATTCCCATTGTGTTCAGTCCAGCTCTAACTTGTTTTTCTTCTCGTAATTGAACTTGAAGTTCCTTGACAGCTATAAAAGTTGAATCGGGGAATTCATCTTTGTAAACAATGCTAAAACCACCTTTCCCAATTTAGGATTTTACCTGTGCATGCCGTGTTTTCATTGAGTATTCATGCCGTGTGCAGTATGTAATCTAGGATTTTAAATTTTGATTTTTAGGGCTGCTGCACATCTATTTTGATTATGAACTTTGACTTTAGAGCTTGTTATGAACTTATTATCGTTCTTTATTAGTTAAGATATTAATTTTTTAATTCTATCTAGGCAACTAAGTGTGTGAAATTTTTTTTGTAGAGCTGCTTCAAGTGAACCAAGGAAAACTGAAGTTATTGAAAAATAAATTATTAATATTCACTTGTAAAATCAGTGTTATTTTTATATTTTAAGACTTAGACTGAAAAAAGAAAGAAAGAAGAGACTTGTACAAAGTTTAGTATTTTTACGTGTATCTAATATATGATAAGTAGTTCTACCTGTTACTGTGAAAATGGTTGCTAAGTTGTTTCTTCACTGCAAAGTCATCTGAATTTTGTTGCCTTTTTGGCTCGTTAGTGCAAATTATAATGCTTTTTTCACTGCTATATTTAGATGTGTAAATATTCTTTTTAATTTCTTTTTGGGGTTTTTGGATAGATTGTTTGAGGAATGCTTTCAACGTAGATGGTATCACACTACAGCTTGCTATATACTTGTAAGAATAACTTGCCTTTTTCAGTAGGTCTCTTTATATGTAGAAAAATTATTCTAGCTTTCTTATATTTATTTCTCTTTCTTATATCAGTCTTGCCCTATAAATAAGAATTGTTTGATTTAATTTTAAATCATAATCCCCTTAAGTAGCTTGTTGCATTTGTGAAAGGCACTCTGTTCAATTTAGTGGTAAGAAGATCTTACTGATTGACTTGTTCTAATCCCCTTAAGATAATTTTCTTTCAATTTTGAAGTGTTTAAATTGTTCAATGACAATCAATTGCAGGAGTATGTACAACAAGAAAGATACGGGAGTGCTAGGTTGGAGAATTTTGCTTCAGGGCTTTAGCTAATAAGCCAAAAGGTTTAAGATTTTAACATTTGGAAAACAAAACTTCCTCTATGGTCATACTATGTACTTCATTTAATTGGTTTTAACTTTTAAATTTCAGTGGCCTAATATTGCTTTCTCTCTTTGCAACCTCTCTTTCTATGGAGGATACCTGATCCTGTGTCATTGTACTTTCCTTCTATTATCTCTTTGATAGTTTTTTTTCTTCTATGGAAAAAATATCATGGCATCAAAGTGAACTTTTTAGGATGCTTATTACTGGACTTGGAATATATAAAGATGAGGCCACTGAAAGCAATGAGCAGATTTGGAGATTACAGGTTGCAATATTGTAGGCACGAATGCCTCTGAGAATATTTGAATCTGTGAAACAATTAATAGTTTGCTCATTCTACAGTTGATTTTCTCTAGATCTGATAGGGGATTGAGCTGATTCTGATCAATCCCGACCTGATACAAAATGAATATATTTCACTGTTTCTTATATGTAATTATTGTACATAAAAAAGTGGTATGGTTTATGGTATAAATTACCAGCCAGGCTAGACGTTTGGGCTTTGAGATGTCCTTCTTGAGAATGAAAATGAAAATGAAACATTTTATTTGAATTTCCAATGATTGATAACTGATTACACGTCTTTAATTATTTCTTGATTTGTTCTCAGTTTTTCCTCTGCACCAGGGAGCTTCTTAAAGGACCACTGTATTATGCCTCAACTATTACTTTGGCTTGCATAATTTACTGGAGAACTTCACTTATTTCCATTGCTGCAATATGCAATCTGTGTGCCAGAGATGGTAATGTTCCCACAGCCAATTACTTTTATTCCTGTTTATTGGAATTAGGCAATGTTTTAGCTACATTAGAAGTCTTTAAAAAAATATTAAAATAAAATAAAAACAAAGAGAGAGAAGCCTTATCCTATTAATATGTTGTATCAGGTAAGATTGATGTTTATATATTTTTTGTGTGACATAGATAACACCCCCTGCCGTTTTCCTCGTTTCCTTTGTATTAAAGTTATCTTATGATATTTATACTTGACATAGCAGGGTTATGGTCCTCTTGAATTGATATGTTGCATTTCTCTAGGCACTACAATATGAATTGGATATACAATTTTAATTTAGGTTGCTCATCTGCATTTTTTCAGTATATTTTGTTTTGTGATATGTACTTAACCTTACTAGATATGGAAGTGGTTTTTTCCCAAGGAGGCTGTGTAACTGGGTTTCTCAATTTTCTGTTTTTGTTTCAGCTTAGGTACTGGATAATGCAGTGTGGGTTATGTACCCGACGCTTCCAATTATAAAGAAGAAGAATCTCTATGCAGATTCCTTTTCAGGCCTCTCATTTAGTTATTATGATTTCCTTAAGGTAAGTTTTTGTAAGTAGCCTATAACCCTTGAACTCAATGGAGCTGGTAGTTGGCATCAGTTATTTAATTCATTTCATGAAAAGCTAAAGAAGATTTTGTTATTTTATCCCTTCTTTATTAACTCTTGTTTTGTTCTGAATTATAGACCCACGTTTAGGAGAATTATCAGAAATGGGTCAACAGAAATGTTCTCAGGGTTGCCATATATTTATTCTCTCTTGAACTGCTTATGGTATGGCACGCCTTTGATATCACCTGATAATCTGTTGGTTACAAGTGTTAATTCAGTTGGAGCAGCCTTTTAGCTTGTGTACATAATCCTCTTCTTGATGTATGCTGAGAAAGCAAAAAAGGTTATTCTTCTGATACTATTGGAAACTTATTATAGTATGATAATTGCCCAAAACACATTGATTCATGTCTAAGCTCTGCTACTCTGAACTTCCATTTGATAGGTGAGAATGCTTGGATTGCTGCTGGTAGTTTTGGGCTTATTTGTGATCATACTAGTGGGAAGCATGCAAATAGCTGACAGTTCAATGCGCCGGATGTTTGTGGGTTCTTGAGTTGTGCTTCTCTCATTTCAATGTTCGCCTCTCCTTTGTTCATAATTGTAAGTTTGTCATTTCCTAAATAAAGGACAAAGGGAAAACCCCGGTACACAAGGTTTCCTAGACATGCGAGGGAAAGGATGAGGGTTGATTGTACACAGCCTTACCTTTGCTTTTTTTGCAAAGATGTTGTTTCCCTGACTTGAACCCGTGACTCCGGTCACAAGAAACAACATTACTGCTGCTCCAAGGCTTTCCCTCTGTCATTTCCTAAATATCCATCCAATATTGAGTTGTTCTAGTTTCTACATTTTTTGGTTTAATATCTAATTCTACACTTATTGTGAAAGACTCATCTTCACAACTAAACTTTGCTTTAATATCTAATATGTTTGCTCATGCATGATCTTTAGTTCACGTTGGCATGCATCAAAATGGGGAGAAATGAACTAGCTCAGAAAGCAGTTGCTTTGGCGGAGAAAAGGCTACCAGTTGATTCTTGGCTTGAATATTGACACCCGAACAAGAAGATTTATTGGAAAACAAGCTAGGCGTTATCAAACATGGACATTAGCTGGGTTCCTTGCTTCTAAGATCTTTTTGAAGAATCCTGAAAAAGCAACCTTGTTGTGCTGGGATGAGGATTTTGAGATTCTTGAGACATGTATTTGTGTCCTTAGTAAGAGTGGCAGGGCAAAATGCTCATGTGATGCTGCAAAGTCTCATGTTCTCGTCTGATGAGGCACTACTGCATAGTTAAAAAGTTTAGGGTATTGTATGAGTTTGATAGGATAAGTAAAAATTACATTGGAAAAACCGTATCTTCCACATTTCTTTGCTATGACAAATAAGGCTTTCTTTTTAGGGGAAAGGGGGATTCTTACTCATCAGTTTGTAAATTTACAAATATGTAAATTTGAAAATTTTTGGACTTGATTTCTTATTTATTCTTGTTAGTTATCTATCTTATACTTTATATTTGGATGAGACAGATCAATTAAGACAATTAACTTCAACTCATCGAATGTGCAGCTTTATTGTGGTTTACCATTATAACAGGTACTAAAAATAAAATTGGCTAACAAATCAAGTGATTAGATAGGCCTAATCTCCAAATTATGATATATAAAACTTTCAACTTAAGCAATTTGAAGCTGCTACGAAATAAGACAAATAGTGGAGGTATAGAAATGTCAAAAATGCTAAATAGATTGTGGAGGTTAGAGAATGCCATAAATTGAAACATTTTTGTGGAGGTTTTTAACTTACAAAAAATAAAACATGTTGTGGAGGTTAGAGAATGTCAAAAATTGTAACATTTGTGGGGGTCTCGAACCTCCAGAAAATACTCAACAAATTGTGGCATTGCACATAAAACCCCCACAAAATATGTTGTGGCGAAGGCAAAACTGGGGGTTGATGTGAATGCCACAAATATCTTTTGTGGGGGTTAAAGACCTCCACAATATGAAAATATGACCCCCACAAAATGCCTGAATTTTTGTAGTGCCTCTTATTATTTTAACTATTATTAACTCATTAATTAAAAATATTAAATACCAATATTATTAATTACAAAAATACTAAATATCATTATTATCCAAAAAATTTATTATTATATTATTATTATTATTTTATTAAAAGAAAATATGGGGTATTACAATAACTCTTATAAAACCCCCTGTGAAAACCCTCCAACTCAGCCACATTGTAACTGCCATAAAAAGACAAAATACTCTGCTCGAAAAAAGAGAGAGAGAGGATGGAGGTGCGCTTACATATTTTTGACATTTTTGAAGCGAGAAATATACGGTTACAGAAAAGACAAGGATAGCGAGGCAGCGTTTTGAGGTTGTGGTACTTTAACTCCAAGGGGTAGTGGGGTTGGGGTTGACTGCGTGAGGTTTATAAGTGTGACGGAAACTGTTTCGACAATATCAAAGAAGTGGACCTGGGTCCACAAGTTGTCAGGCTTTTTTTTTATCCAATGCAAGGGAGATGTTCCTACGTGGTACATTGTTAGGGGTTTGATGAATTTCTGGTACAGATCGATGGTTAGGATTGGTTCAGGTGAATGCACTTTTTGACAGAATTGAATTTGGAAATAGAAAATTCTCATCCAGCTTGTGTTTTGCTGCTTGTTATGATGTCATCCTTGGATGTTAATTGTGATACAGATCAAAAATTCTTGCAATCACATGATATTCTTCCTGATTCTTCTCCCTGATTCCATGCATGGATGGACATATAACTATTTTCCTGAGTATCTAATATAATTTTAATGAAAGAAATTGCCAATATTATCAACCGTTTCTCTTACACTTGATTTAAGTCATTTAACTTTTTTTTATTAAAAAAAATTATTTAACTTTTGGCTTTAGTTATAAACTTTTAAGGGGTTTATAAATTTTATGTTACTGCTCCAAAAATTATTTTGCAGCTGAGACAATAAAATATGAGGGCCACAATTTTTTTTCTCTTTTTTATTATCTCGAGCGCTGTGCGTATCGACCCGTGCAATGCTATAGCTAACGAGTTCTACAAATTTTGTGTTGATGCAGCAACAAAAAATTTATAAGCCCCAATTTTTAATAAAAAAATAACATGGCATCGAAATTTTGAATTTACTTTTTATGGTAAGCTAGCATTAAATATATATATATATATATATATATATATTTAAATTTTAGATACTTTAAAAATTTGATTGCAGTCATTAGAATCAATTTATACCATAATAAAAATATTTGGGTTATTTATCTGATTAACAAATGTTGGATTCGTTAATTGACATCCATAATTATAACGATCTTAGGATTGAGAAATTTTTGTCCTATAATTTCCGATACGTTTATTTTAAATTTTGGATACTTCAAAAATTAAACTGCCATCGTGAAAATCAATTTATACCATAATAAAAACATTTGACTTATTTATCCGATTAATAAATGTTAAGACATATTTAATGACAATTGTAACTATAACATTTCAAGGGGTAGAGAAATTTTTATGTATATTTGTTTTTTATTTTTGATATCTCAAGATTTGATTACGATAGTTAAAATCAATTTACACCATATAAGTATTTCCTTTACCAAAAAAAAAAGTAAAGTATTTCTTCGATTCTTGTAAATAACTTATTTTCAGTTATCTCAAAATTATGTCGTTTTGAATTAATAAAAGTATTTCTGTAATTTTATTTATTTTTTTATCAAATGAATTTTACTGAAACACCTTTCATTAATTTTCCTAACTTATGGAAACACCCTTCATTAATTCAAAACGACGTAATTTTGGAATCACTTATATCCTTTGACTGAAGAAATACTTTATCCTTACTTGTTTAATTGCGGTAGTTGGAATCAATTTACCCTAAAAAAATGGAAATAATATTGATAATAATCGATTTAATGATAAAATTAATTAGTAATAACATTGATAATAATCAAAATTGATTGTTATAATATCTTACCTAGTGAATGACAATCACAACTACAACGGTCCTGAGCTAGCAAAATATGTTGTCAAATAAGTTTCAGCCCGCCTGTTCAGAATCAATTGACCCTATTACAAATATGTTTGACTTGTTTTCATTATTGGTGATTGGGCTTTGTGAATGATGACATCAACTATTAAAGTCCTAACATAGAAAAATTCTTTGTCATGTAATTTTTGTTTTTCATATTTTGGTGATGAGAATCAACTTACACCATAATAAACAAATTTAATTTGTTTTCCTAACCAAAAAATGAGGGCTTCAACGAACTAGAAAATTCTTGTTGGGTAAGTTTTGACCCGCACAAAAGGTTATTTTTTTACACTACGGAGAACATATTTGACTTATTTTTCTTCATTAAAAATGTTGGACCTATTGAATGGAGGCCATAACTATAACGATTCTAAGATTACACTATCCTTTGTCTCTCTCTTTTGACCCACACATTTCAATTCACATGTAATAAACATATTTGGCTTGTTTTTACAATTCACAGGTGGGATTTAGTAAATGGCAACTTTAACAACGATCCTGAGCTAGAAAAAGTCATTGCAGATGTGTTAGTTTTATATTTTGGAGGCTTAATGTTGGGTATGGCTCATACTTCGCATGCTGATGAGGACCCTAGTTGTCGGGGTCAGCAGAAAGACAACTGGGCCCATGAATAGCTGCTGTTAGGATTTTCTAATCCTATTTATATTTTTCTTGTAAACCGAGTGACTTGTAACGAGTGGCGGTGAGATGAATGTAGTACAGACAAGCTGGACGTAGCCTATATTAGGTGAACCAGGGTAAATCGCTGTGTCTATTCTCTTTCTCTCTCTCTCTCTTTTCTTTTTCGTTCTTGATTCGTGTGATTGTCAATTTCCAACACTTAAAAGGTGATTAAAATCAATTTACATCATAACAAGCATATATGACTTATTTTCCTTATTAATAAACTTCGGGATGGGAGAAATTCCTAAAGTAAATGACTTCGATGGTAAATAAATCAAGAGCCTTTCAGAGCCTTTGACCCGTCTCGTGAAGGTCTGAGCTTACATATCTAAAATTGATTGTTGGAATCAGGCTTGAACTTATATAAAAGCTCGTTTAAAAAAAAAAGATCTCAGGTTCCAATTCAAAAACCCGACCTTAGAGCCTTCCAGGCCGGCCTAGTATACTAATTTTTATTTTTATTTTATATTTTTTATACTACGCATAATAGCCATCTCTCTCTTCAACTCATTTCACCTCATTTTATTGGTTAAATATACTTTTTGAATGATTTTGTTCTATATTATGCTCTTTGGATATACGTTGAATTTATGAATCTTTGTTGAATTATTAGTGCTGTTGATCGTATATTCTGTTTTGGATAAAATTTGATATTGTTGTCTTGTTTTTTTTAACAGGCAAAATCAAGTTTAAATTAATTTAAATTAATTTTTTTAACTCAAATTACAATTTAAAATTAAATTTTGCCAATTATGTAAGTTAGTATAAATATCAGGAATGGATCATTCAATATGTTATTTAATATGATTATGTTATATGAGATAATTTTAGTTATTTATAAATAAATCAACAATTATCTTTTTGTCACTCTCTATTTTAATATTTTCTTATCTCTCATCTTTTGTCATTGTTAATTTGTTTATAATTAATTAAAATTATCTCACATAACCTCATGTTGAATTACACATGGGAAGATTCATTCTCATAAATATTACACTTCATTTGCATTGTTTATGACAATAAACAAAAATAGATCCTTTTATATGACATAAAATCCTGTGATATAATTTCAAATATAAATAAATTAACAGTGGTTTTAATAACAGTGGTTTTTACCATGTGATAGCTAACTCATTCCAAATTTATTTAACATTGCGAGTTGTTATCTGTCGTTATTACACCATAGAAACTCAATATTCACATTCCACATTATGACAATTCTCCAATTCCTTTTAGGGAAAAAAGTATCTAATGTTACTTTAGATAACTTTATCTAATGTTCATCAAAACGACGTCGTTTTAGGGTTAAAAAATTTAAAAATTAGAATGATAAAGACTATTATAACCCTGAAATAAACTAAAATTACAAAAACACCATGATTTCCGCCCCAAAACGACGTCGTTTCGGTGAACATTAGATAAAGTTATCTAAAGTAACTTTAGAAAACACAAACCCTTCATTTTAATTGTAATTGTAACGGCCTAATCACACCTCCTGCACTTTCTATGAAAAGATTACTGCACTCTTTTTTTTTTTTTTTTTAGGTTACAAGAAATTGAACACAACACCCAAAAAAAATTTCTCAAGTTTTTTTAATAAAAACAAGACAGACATGTTAGTTATCCTGTTAATTGGTTCTAATTATTGTAATTGAACTTTCCTAGTATCTAAGATCTAAAGCAAACATACAAACCTAGAATTTCTTTATCTAAGACGATTATAATTTGTGTCATTATTTAGTTAGTTCCACATTTATTAATTAGGAGAAAAAGATAAACATGTTCATTATGTTATGAATACATTTTGAATATGTATTCCAGGACTTACCAAACAAAAAAAAAGTTATTTTGAAACGTGCGGGTCAAGAGTTACACAACAAAGATTTTCTTTACCTTAGTCGTCAAAGTTATGCCATTATTCATTGGGTCTTAAGATTATTAATGAATAGAAAAGTCAAACATGTTTTTTATGGTATAAATTGATTCTAACTGCCATAACTGTACTTTCGAAGCATACAAAATTTTAAACAAACACCCTTGACAGAAAAAATTTCTACTTACGAATTGTTGTAGTTATAATATCGTTCAATAGGTATCACAACTGTTAATAAAAAAATGAAATATGTTCATTGGGTAGCCGGAATAAACTTATCTCAAGCTGCTTGATAAATGTTTTTCCCTATATATATATATGAGAAAAATATATCTCAAGCTACTTGAGATATATTTATCTACAGCTAGCTCAAAACTACGTGGTTTTGTTTATTTATTTTCTTATATTTATTGATTCACCTTTAAATGGTTATGATTTCCTTTTTCTCTCTCTTCCTTTATCATCATTGATCTATCTTTGTACGGTTATGATTTATTAGCCGGAAATAAAGTTATGTCAAGCAACTTGAGAAACGATAAGCCCTATATATAGATATAGATATATATATATATATATTTTCTTTCTTCCTTCTTTATCACCATTGATCTATCTTTGTACGATTATGATTTATTAGCCGGAGATAAAGTTATCTCAAGCAACTTGAGAAACGATAAGCCATATATATATATATATATATATATATTTTTTGATTACCTCCATATTTGAACATTACTCCATATTTGATTTTTGTTTCATTATTTCCTTTAGAGTATCTCCGCATCAAATGATGACCACAAAAAAAAACATACAAGATGGGCATGAGCACTTCTGAAGTAAAATTGCATCTTTATATTTCTCTTCCCCAATTTTCTGAATTACTTTGAGGTAATGGTGCAAACCTAGAGAGAGAGGATGGAAACCTAGAGAGAGACTGAAAGAGAATGTGAGAGAAAAAAATAGGATTATAAGAGATAATTATGAACCGTTAAATTTAATTCTAATCTAACGGTGATGAAATTAGTTGTAAATGTGGTAAACTTACCTAATGGTAAATATAACCCTCCCTTTATTTATGATGTTTATTATGTCTGAAATATATTTTTTAAGTTTTAAGAAGGATTTCTAAGGATTTAGGGAAAAGATTACATATTATTCATCAATAAAGTCCTCACATCAATCCTCTTTTCAAGATTTTTGAAAGTGATTATATATTACTCATCAACAAAGTCCTCACATTAGGGTTTGAACCAACGTTCTCCCAGGGTATGGATCAAAGCTTTAGCGAAATGTGCCCACGCGAAGAAAATAAATCTTTTTGTTTCTAAAAAAATGAACATTGCAGATATTGTAAGACCAGAAAAAGGACACGTAGTAGGAGATGCCTATATTCATGAGGTCCAACTAGGTAGGAGCAGCATTCGCAGAGGCCTTCTTCCTCGCCAGAGATGAATTCGATGGTGCGGTGGAACCTCCCACATGAAGGGTGGATCAAGTTAAACTCTAATAGAGCTTCAAGGGCGAGTGAGTGATAAGGTAGATGTTGCGACTGTAACACCCCGTATATATCCGGTAATGTTATCATACTATCGTATTAAGCAGCGCTTAATTAAAAATGCGGAATATCTTTTTCTTTTCATTTATGATGTCATTATCATTACCAACTTGCTTATTAATCAATTAATAAAATATCGCCTGTATGCAATTGCAATAAAACAGCTAACTGAAATACCTCATAACATAGATAATAAAAGTGTGGCTCTAGTCACGGAACTACAACAACGTAGACCGGACCATCTAACAGTTTATACAACTCCAATCTAAAGCATTAACATAAAGTGTCATGGACAATCCCCATGCTCACTCAAATAAGGCAACACGCCCAACATCAATCTCAACAACAACAAAAGCATAAATAGCGGAAAACATAAACAGCATCCATATCCAGTCATGGCAGCAATACAGCATAATATCATCAACTAAGCTCTGGCCTCCTGCCGCCAGAGGCATCAGTCACCAAACTACCGGAACCTGAAATAAGCATTCCCCAAACGTGGGGTGAGATCTCTAAACAAGAAATCTCAGTAAGACAAGGGGTCCTCAAGGATCTTCCACCCCAAGCTCACTTACATGTGCAATATAAGTTTAAAAGCAGTTTATCATCATTAGTTCTAAAATAGTGCAATGCAGCAGATAAATGCAGGATTTACATACGCCAAATACCCACACTAGTGCAAGACGCTACTTGCATCCACCCCGGATCACCGTCTTGTATGACGCTACATACTCAGGTTTACCGTCAAGATGGAACAAAACATGCATATTAAAAGCCATTACACAGAAAGCTCAACAGCATTTCAAATATTCAAAGCATGTAACACAGCATGCATACAACCACACCCCCATTGGACATGGTGGAACCACAACATGGCTAAACCGAGGACACGAAAGCTTACCTTGCAAGCTAACACCCAAAGCCAAGAGTCCACAGCTCAAAGTCCAAACACAGCAGATTCACAATCTGTTATGGACCAATACTATATCAATAATAAATCAACACAAGCATATAACTTAAAGACAACTCCTTTCCTTACGTTTTACGTCTTAAGGATCCATACCAAGCCATAAGCCCTTAATCACAACGATTCTGACTTAGTTCATTAATTACAGAAGTTCAACTTCATCAATCTAGGGTGCACAAACCCCCAATAGCCTACTGTACACACAGCACAGCTACTGTTCTACGAAATCCCAGAATATCCGGATATTTCTCGGGACCATATCCGGATATGCAATATCCGGATATCTCACTGGACATATCCGGATATCAATATGCAATATCCGGATATCCAGAATCCCATATCCGGATATCTAATATCCGGATGTCCAAATCTCATATCCGGATATCACATATCCGGATATTTCTTGGGCAGATATTCGGATATTTCACGACAGAATGCAGAAACTGCATTTCGTGAAGATATCCTTCCAAGGTTGGGTTTTTACCGATTTTAAACACCTAAACATGCATTTCTATGTGTGTTTGACCAACCCAACATTAAGTTATCATCTTTTAACCTTTACATGCAACAAGGTTCCACTTTTAAGCTCAAAGACTCAAGATCAAAGGTGATGAGGCTTACCAAAGCTCAAACTCAGAAAAAGGGTGCTCTTGGAGCTCACACAACAGCTCCAAGGTTCTGTCTCTCACTGTACACGAAAATAGTGCACAAAGGTGGTTCTTTTACACCACAAGGAAGCTCCTTTGAGCTCCAAAATGCCACCACAATGGCTCAACACTCTCAACCCCCAAAGTCAGCAACAAACACTCCCCAACCAGAGGTCACAAACCCAGATGATGCACTCTCACACCCTCACAATGATAGCCCTCAAGTGTTTACCAAGAAAAGAGGAAGAAACCAAGTGAAAGATGACAACTTGGCTCACAACGGAGAAGAGAACTCAAGGAGAGAGCACCAGCTGACCAGCCTCCAATGCACTCACGTAGGAATCAGTTTTCTAGGGTTGTGTGCCCTTAAGAAGAGTATTTATAGCCCACTTAAAGATTAACACACAGTATTAACTTTAATTGCTACGCTTAGCATTTTAATCCCAAACTCTGGATTCTTAACCTACTCAATATTACAAGAATTATCATATTTTTCTTATAATTTTCTGAGCACCTTTTCGGTACGCGCTTTTCAAAGCCAGTACCGGTTTCTAGCACCAGTTCTCATTATTTGGACTTGAAACTCGTTTTACAAGTCCTACATATCATTCTAGTAATTATCATGCACTTATTATAATTTTCCGGGATACTTTTTCGGTACGCATTTATACCGACTAGCAGAACCGGTATCTGCACTTTTCTTCCGAAAAGCGACTTTCAGCATTATTACTCACTTACTATAATTATTAAAGCCTCATAATAATTATTGGGGTCAATTATGGAATCATTTCCTATTTTCTCCTAATTTATTAATTAAATTCCTTAATTAACAGTGCGGGTTCTTACATTCACCCCACCTTTTTAGGATTTTGACCTCAAAATCAGAAACATACCTGGTCGAAACTCGGGGTACTGCCGGAGAAGTTCGTCCTCACGCTCCCAAGTACACTCCTCAGGAGTCCTTCCGGTCCACTGCACCTTGACCATCGGAATGATCTTGCTCCTCAGCTGCTTCTCGCCACGATCGAGAATCTTTAGTGGTCCGACGGGAGTCTTTAGGTTCTCCCGAACCTCCACATCATCCGGTTGCACCACATGCGACGGATCTGCTATGTACCTCCGAAGCTGAGACACGTGAAACACGTCGTGGATGTTAGCCAGGTTCGGAGGCAAGGCAAGCCGGTAGGCAACAGGTCCTACTCTACCAAGAATCTGGTATGGCCCAATAAACCGCGGGCTCAGCTTCCTCACTCCGAGTGCCCGTCCAACACCGGTGACAGGTGAAAGTCTCACAAACACGTGCTCACCCTCACTGAACTCCAGTGGTCGATGCTTGACATCGTAGTAGCTCTTCTGACGATTCTGCGCCTGCTTCAGCTTTTCCCTGATCATCTGGATCTGCAGGGTGGTATCTTGGACAAAGTCCAAGCCAAACAACTCACGATCCCCAACCTCAGACCAGCAGGTAGGTGTACGACACCTCCTACCGTAGAGCGCCTCGTAGGGTGCCATGCCCAGGCTAGCATGGAAACTGTTGTTATACGAAAACTCCACCAATGGAAGGTACCTATCCCATGCCGAGCCCTGCTCCAACGTGCAAGCCCGCAACATGTCCTCCAAGGTCTGGATAGTCCGCTCAGTCTGTCCATCAGTCTGAGGGTGATAGGCTGTACTCAGTCTCAACTGCGTACCAAAAGCTCCCTGCAGCGCCTCCCAGAACCGAGATGTGAACTTCGGGTCCCTATCACTAATGATACTCTCGGGCACCCCGTGAAGCCTCACGATCTCGCGAACATAAAGCTTGGCCAACTGCTCTGTAGTGAAGCTCACCTTCACTGGAAGAAAATGGGCAGACTTTGTCAATCTGTCCACAATGACCCATATCGAGTCACAGCCAACCTGAGTCTTCGGCAAACCCACAACGAAGTCCATGGAAATGCTCTCCTATTTCCACTCTGGAATCTCAAGAGGTTGAAGTTTACCAGACGGCTTCTGGTGTTCAATCTTCACTTTCTGGCAGATCAAACACTTGGACACATACACAGCTATGTCCTTCTTCATTCCTGGCCACCAGAAATTTCTCTTCAGGTCTTGGTACATCTTTGTAGCTCCAGGATGAACAGTAAACTGCCCCTTATGGCCTTCCGCCATAACCTCTTCGGTCAAGGGACCTCGAGGAATCACAATACGCTTATGAAACAACAGAAGTCCATCCTCATTCCAAGACACACCGTCTTGGTTCTTCACGTAGTCGAGACACTCTCTCTGCACTTGCGCCTCTTGGATCTTCTCCATAAGCTCATTCCTGACTCTCACAGTCTCCATCTCGAGAAGTGAACCCCCAAACAAGGTGGTCACCTTCAGATCTCGAAACTTCTCTATGAGGTCGAAGTCACCCATCGTCAAACTGGATAGACTCACGGATTTCTGACTCAAAGCATCAGCTACCACATTGGCCTTGCCAGGATGGTACTTCAACTCAAAGTCGTAGTCCTTCAGAAACTCCATCCATCTCCTCTGCCTCATGTTCAGCTCTTTCTGATCAAACAGATACTTCAAGCTCTTGTGATCACTGAACACCGCAAACTGCATGCCAAACAGGTAATGCCTCCAAATCTTGAAAGCAAACACAATCGCAGCCAACTCCAAATCATGAGTCGGGTAGTTCTCCTCATGAGGCTTCAACTGCCTCGAAGCAAAAGCAACAGCTCTACCAGACTGCATCAACACACAGCCCAGCCCCTTTCCAGAAGCATCCAGTAAAGCTCAAACTGCTCCTCAGGATCAGGAAGGATCAACACAGGTGAAGAAGTCAATCTCTCCTTCAACTCCTGAAAGCACGCCTCACACTCGTGAGTCCACACAAATGGAGTCTCCTTTCGGGTAAGACGAGTCAAAGGGAGAACCATCGTGGAGAAACCCTTGATGAACCTCCGATAGTAACCTGCCAAACCTAAGAAGCTCCTCACCTCCGTGACTGTCTTGGGCCTCTCCCAATCCAGTACGGCCTCAATCTTGTTGGGATCCACTGCAACTCCATCTGCTGAAATCACATGCCCCAGAAACTTGACTGATTTGAGCCAAAACTCACACTTAGAAGGCTTAGCATAAAGCTTTTTCTCCTTCAGCACTTGCAGAACTATCCTCAGATGCTCCTCCTCAGTCTTGGAGTAGATCAGAATATCATCAATGAAGACAATCACAAACTGATCCAGATACGGCTGGAAAATCCTGTTCATGTAATCCATGAACACTGCCGGCGCATTGGTGAGTCCAAACGGGATCACCAAATACTCAAAGTGACCGTATCTCGAACGAAACGCGGTCTTAGGGACATCCTCCGGCTTCACCCGAATCTGATGGTATCCGGACCGGAGATCAATCTTGGAATACACACAAGCGCCCCTGAGCTGATCCAACAGATCATCAATCCGAGGAAGGGGATACTTGTTCTTGATCGTCACCTTGTTCAACTGCCTGTAGTCGGTGCACAATCGCATTGTCCCGTCCTTCTTCTTCACAAAGATAACCGGTGCTCCCCAAGGAGACACACTCGGTCTAATGAAATCTTTCGCCGAAAGATCCTCAATATGCTTCTTAAGCTCAGCCAACTCCGGTGGCGACATCCGATATGGAGCTAAAGAAATCGGCCCCACACTAGGCAACAAGTCAATGGAGAACTCTATCTCCCGCTGTGGCGGAAACTCAGGAATCTCCTCAGGAAACACCTCAAGGAACTCCCCCACCACAGGAATGCCAGTGATATCCTCCTGTGTCCCACTCACCAAACCTCCCAACATGACATAACCAAATGCCCCTGCTCTCAAGGCCTTCCTAGCCTGCAGCAATGAAATATATGGCGAGGAACTAGCTGTGGAATCACACGGAGACATCACCACGCGCTTTGCACAGCAATCAATCAGTGCACAATTTCTAGACAACCAATCCATGCCCAGAATAATCTCAAGGTTGGCCATCGGCAATCCTATCAGATCTATCGAGAACTCACGGCCATCCCACTGAAACGCTACATCGCGATGTACAGTGGTAGAAACACATATCTCTCCGGTGGCGGTAGTCACCCGCAACGGTGGAGAAAGCACAGACATGGGCAACTCAAGCCCCAAAGCAATCGGGGTAGCAACAAACGAATGCGTAGCCCCGGAGTCAAACAATGCATCAACAACAATACCACCAATAGACACAGTACCTCTAACAAGGTTCGGAGCGCGGTCCGACTGCTGCCTATCCAAGGTGTACACACGCCCAACAGAAGGTGGCACTGCAGGTGCCGAAGTAGAAGCCATCGGAACCATCTGCAAAGGAACTGCCTGAACAGCTGCAGCTCTTGCCGTCGACGACGGACAGTCTCTAGAGAAGTGGCCCTCCTTGCCACACAGGAAACAAACCAACTGCCCCGAAGCACAACGTCCCACATGCTTCTTCCCGCACCCCGCACATCTCGGAGTGGAAGGAGGCCTAGCAAAACTCCCCTGCTGTGAAGCAGTCCTCTTGAACTGACCAGGCGCCTGCCTAGTAGCCAACTGTTTACCCTTGCCCTTCCCAGCAAACCTCTTGTCCTTCCAGGACGTAGAAACAGGAGTGGAACCAATAGTCCCCTTGGTCTCGTCGACCTTGGCCCTCTTGGCCTTACTCGCTATGCAGACATCCTCAATGTCCTTACACTGCTGAACCAGTGTACCAAAGTCTCTCGAAGCAGCTCCAGCTAAATGCTCAGCAATCACCTCACTAAGTCCCCTACGGAACTTAGCAGCCAGAAACATCGGAGTAGGAGGAACCATCCTGAAGTGTGCAAACTTCACCAGCTCATTAAACTTGGCCAAGTACTCGTCAACAGTCATCGAGCCCTGAACCAATCTGTCAAACTCCCCCTGCTTCCTCTCCTGCGCATCATAGGGAAAGTATCTGCCCAAGAAACACTCCTCGAAGAATGGCCATGTCAAAACACGACCCTGCATCTCATAAGCACGAGAGGTGTTCGTCCACCACTCATGGGCATCGCCCTCCAGCATGTAAGTCGAGAACATCAGCTTCTGCGGATCTGTACACTGCATGACCCGAAATATCTTGTCCAGCGACTCCAGCCATCTAGCAGCAACAATAGGATCCAAAGACCCCTCAAACACAGGTGGCTTATGCTTCCTGAAAGCATTCAGCCGGCGGTCTATCACATCACGATCCTCAGCAGGCTCTACAAGAGTCTCCCTCGTCTCAGCGACATGAGCAGCACTGCCAATGTGACTCAGGCTCTTATCCTGAACACTAGGTGGAGGCGGCGGCGGTGGCGGTGGTGCATGGCCTACAGCAGGACCAGCCCTCATCTCCTCCAACATGACTCTCATCATCGTCATGTTCGCCATCCTGTTCGCCTCGAGGACATCCTCAGTGGTCCTCCGGTTCGCTTCACGAACCTCTTCTGCGGCTATCCGGTTTGCCTCGCGAACAGCATCTATCATTGCCGCGTTGGCCAATCTAGTGGCCTCCTGATCGGCTAACCTAGCCGCCTGCATCTCAGCCAATGCAGTCAGGATAGGATCGGGTTGATCCTCAGAAGTCTCTCGTGTTCTCCCGGACCTTACCATGACTCTGCACAAGTTACACAAATTATGAGTTGATCAGGCCCACGCAGTGTGATTACATATGCATTATCATAATAAAATTCGACGGAGTAAACACACAAGACAGACACAACCAAACATCCTAGCTATTGCAATACATACAGGCTTTTCCCTCGAACCATTGCTCTGATACCATAAATGTAACACCCCGTATATATCCGGTAATGTTATCATACTATCGTATTAAGCAGCGCTTAATTAAAAATGCGGAATATCTTTTTCTTTTCATTTATGATGTCATTATCATTACCAACTTGCTTATTAATCAATTAATAAAACATCGCCTGTATGCAATTGCAATAAAACAGCTAACTGAAATACCTCATAACATAGATAATAAAAGTGTGGCTCTAGTCACGGAACTACAACAACGTAGACCGGACCATCTAACAGTTTATACAACTCCAATCTAAAGCATTAACATAAAGTGTCATGGACAATCCCCATGCTCACTCAAATAAGGCAACACGCCCAACATCAATCTCAACAACAACAAAAGCATAAATAGCGGAAAACATAAACAGCATCCATATCCAGTCATGGCAGCAATACAACATAATATCATCAACTAAGCTCTGGCCTCCTGCCGCCAGAGGCATCAGTCACCAAACTACCGGAACCTGAAATAAGCATTCCCCAAACATGGGGTGAGATCTCTAAACAAGAAATCTCAGTAAGACAAGGGGTCCTCAAGGATCTTCCACCCCAAGCTCACTTACATGTGCAATATAAGTTTAAAAGCAGATATCATCATCAGTTCAAAAATAGTGCAATGCAGCAGATAATCATGTCATGTGTGTCAATTCTATTCTACTGGCCAGAGAAATGCAGGATTTACATACGCCAAATACCCACACTAGTGCAAGACGCTACTTGCATCCACCCCGGATCACCGTCTTGTATGACACTACATACTTAGGTTTACCGTCAAGATGGAACAACACATGCATATTAAAAGCCATTACACAGAAAGCTCAACAGCATTTCAAATATTCAAAGCATGTAACACAACATGCATACAACCACACCCCCATGGGACATGGTGGAACCACAACATGGCTAAACCGAGGACACGAAAGCTTACCTTGCAAGCTAACACCCAAAGCCAAGAGTCCACAGCTCAAAGTCCAAACACAGCAGATTCACAATCTGTTATGGACCAATACTATATCAATAATAATGCAACACAAGCATATAACTTAAAGACAACGCCTTTCCTTACGTTTTACGTCTTAAGGCTCCATACCAAGCCATAAGCCCTTAATCACAACGATTCTGACTTAGTTCATTAATTACAGAAGTTCAACTTCATCAATCTAGGGTCCACAAACCCCCAATAGCCTACTGTACACACAGCACAGCTACTGTTCTACGAAATCCCAGAATATCCGGATATTCCTCGGGACCATATCCGGATATGCAATATCCGGATATCTCACTGGACATATCCGGATATGCAATATCCGGATATCCAGAATCCCATATCCGGATATCTAATATCCGGATGTCCAAATCCCATATCCGGATATCACATATCCGGATATTTCTCGGGCAGATATCCGGATATTTCACGACAGAATGCAGAAACTGCATTTCGTGAAGATATCCTTCCAAGGTTGGGTTTTTACCTATTTTAAACACCTAAACATGCATTTCTAGGTGTGTTTGACCAACCCCAACATTAAGTTATCATCTTTTAACCTTTACATGCATCAAGGTTCCATTTTTAAGCTCAAAGACTCAAGATCAAAGGTGATGAGGCTTACCAAAGCTCAAACTCAGAAAAAGGGTGCTCTTGGAGCTCACACAACAGCTCCAAGGTTCTGTCTCTCACTGTACACGAAAATAGTGCACAAAGGTGGTTCTTTTACACCACAAGGAAGCTCCTTTGAGCTCCAAAATGCCACCACAATGGCTCAACACTCTCAACCCCCAAAGTCAGCAACAAACACTCCCCAACCAGAGGTCACAAACCCAGATGATGCACTCTCACACCCTCACAATGATAGCCCTCAAGTGTTTACCAAGAAAAGAGGAAGAAACCAAGTGAAAGATGACAACTTGGCTCACAATGGAGAAGAGAACTCAAGGAGAGAGCACCAGCTGACCAGCCTCCAATGCACTCACGTAGGAATCAGTTTTCTAGGGTTGTGTGCCCTTAAGAAGAGTATTTATAGCCCACTTAAAGATTAACACACAGTATTAACTTTAATTGCTACGCTTAGCATTTTAATCCCAAACTCTGGATTCTTAACCTACTCAATATTAAAAGAATTATCATATTTTTCTTATAATTTTCTGAGCACCTTTCCAGTACGCGCTTTTCAAAGCCAGTACCGGTTTCTAGCACCAGTTCTCATTATTTGGACTTGAAACTTGTTTTACAAGTCCTACATATCATTCTAGTAATTATCATGCACTTATTATAATTTTTCGGGATACTTTTTCGGAACGCATTTATACCGACTAGCAGAACCGGTATCTGCACTTTTCTTCCGAAAAGCGACTTTCAGCATTATTACTCACTAACTATAATTATTAAAGCCTCATAATAATTATTAGGGTCAATTATGGAATCATTTCCTATTTCTCCTAATTTATTAATTAAATTCCTTAATTAACAGTGCGGGTTCTTACAGCGACAGTTTTCTAAGAACCAGGAAGGCAATACGTATATCCATTTGTTGATGGAGTTTTCAGGCTTAATTACCCTCCACATGTAAAAATATTTTATGGAGCTTCAAGGGCAAGTGAGTCATAAGGTAGATGTTGCGGCACTCCTAAGGAAGAAGAAGAAGAGGAAGAAGAGGAGGAGGAGGAGAAGGAGGAGGAGAACAAGAAGGAGGAGAAGGAGGAGAAGGAGAAGATCTTCGGTTCCACTCATGAAGAACATTAATGCTACAATTTCAAGCATATGTGTTCATGGTAAAACAAGTGTTTTATCATTGAACTTTTATTAAATCGTATTTCGTACCCTCTTCTTGGTATTATAACCAGCCAAGAATACTGCTCGGCACTCGGCATATACATATGAATCAACAAATAGGGTTTTCACAAGCTTGCACTTGTAAACCACACAAGGAAAATATATATTATAAAAGAGCAAGTTGGTCTTAAATAACCAAACTTACCAAATGTTCAACCAAAGATAAATCAACAGCAACAAGGGCGACAAATACATATAAATATACCCCACAGCAATTGGAGTAAATAGAGACACCACAAACCTAAACTTACGAAACAGTACCAACTATAACATATTAAGAGACCATCACCAAGACTACACTCCATATACTGGAGTGAACAAAAACAACAAGAAGATAACAATGTCTAGGAAAGAAAAGTTGAAAATTTCAGCAGATTAGAACATCCACTTTTCTTCACAGCAACAAGGCTTCACATACACTGAGCATGAACTCGAACCCTGTTGCGCAGCCACCAATCCTTGGCTGCATCTGCATCAAAAATTTCCCGGCTACAGACAGAGTTAACAAAGAGTCAAATCAAAACCCACTAATCTTCTAAATAAATTTTTAAATGAAATTTGGCAACATGTTACATGCAATCTAGGATTTTACCATTTCCTAATTTCACCAAAGAACATGCTCCTACGACCATCTAATTGTGAAGGAAAAAACAATAAGGAACATGTTTTTGATATGCATTTTATATTACCTGAATTTGATACGGCGAATTTGCCTGGTCCCATTAGCTGACCTCTTCACAGTGATTAACACTCCAGGATCGTCCTGCTCAACCCATTCAGCATCCATGTCATTGTCAGTAGGGTTGTTAGCCCTTGATATCCCACCATGGAAATACCCCATATTCCCAGCGGGTGCATGGAAATTCCCCGGAGTCGAATCCGTGTTCAGCATTGAATCCATTGGGATATCTTGTTCAGATTCCCCCGAGTTCTGTTCAAAGGCAATAGTAATGTACATGAATGAATCTCGAGAATCAAATAGAGAGCTCTTATTTATGTCAACCTCTTCTCACGATATAGTGATAAACATGAATTGAAGTATCATGAAAAATAACAAGGTCGACGAAATAGAGTCTTAACTCTTAACAACATCATATGTGTGTAAAAGTTGTAGATTACCTCATTATCATCAGACCGTGCAGGAGTGATGAAAACACGTTGATTTAAAGTCTGGATATTAAGAAGCTCCCTGATCCTGTCGTAATACTCAGCCCACCACCTCTGGGCTCGCGACTTATCAAACATGTCTCGGCTTCAAATTTAAATGCCAAGTATTGTAAGTCTTTATTACTACATGATAATTAATTTTTTTTTCAACAACTAAAATTCTCATATATATATATATATATATGAATGTCTCTAAGGTACTACATATATTTTTAAAACTTGGGACATATTATACATACCAGAAGCGAATCCTTTTGAGATCATTGCCCCCAGTAGGAAGAGACACAACGGTGATGTGAACACCTGGCTCCATCTGTGCTATCCACTCGTTGGATCCAGTCATGTCCACCAACGCTACACTACCAGCTGGTGGTTGAGGTTGACGCCCTCCAGGGGTGGTGTTACCAATTGGGGATTGATTGGGGTTTGTGTAGTCCAAAGCAGGGGTTGAACTTGCGCTTCCACCACCAATGTAGCCGTGTGGAACCCCCCCTTCAGAAACGGTGTCATACTTGATGCTCTCGGAGGTGCCACCTTTGATTTTCTTCCCTGAAAGCTTCAGCGCCAGATCCTTAATCTGCATATGCAGAATAAAAATTCAAATTAGCATCAATGCATTTAAAAGTTTTAATCATGTACCATACAATTAATACATACCATGGAGTCTTAAGGTTTCAGGCGGGGTCATTTTCAAAGCATCATACAATACCTTTAAAGCTGGGCTAGTGGAGAATGTACTTGGTAGAGAATACATGCAAGTGGATGACAACAACATCCTTGAACGTGAAAGTCTATATATGTATATATCCTACTATCAACTATGTACCCCCAATGGAAAGCATTTTCTATTATTTCCTTTATTTAAACTTTAGTCTTTGGTTTTATTTTAATGTAATAAATTTAGCCTTGCACCTGTCCATTGTACAGGTGCGGCGGTAACATTCCCCAAATTAGATTTAGATTAGCTTTCGCAATATTTCTATTATTATAACTGTAAAAAAAGAAGAATTTTGACAATTTATTTATTATAAGATTGTTTTATAAATTGTTAGAAATTTGGGGTGTTACAGTTATCTTAGGACCATTTTGTTTCACGTGAAAGATGTTGTTTTTTGGAGCATTGTTATTCATTAGTTGCATTGTAACTCAATTGTTGCATCTGTGTGGTCTTTATTTCGGCGCTTTCCCTGTAACCTAATCATTGCTTTTGTTTACCGTAAATGGCCATTTCCTGTCACTGTTTCATTCAATGAAAGTGATAACCTTAACTTCATCCTTCAATGACTTTTATTATTATTTTTATTTTGTTCTATTATCCATTCAGAACCAATGACATATATTGATATGGTTCATTTCTTCTCTATATGTCATTCCCATTCTCAACTGTTGACAGACACTCTTTCATTCTCTGGAATCTAACCATAAATGTTTGCTTGTTTTGTTGTTGTTCAAGATAAGATGAGCTTTTTAGCGAAGATGTTTTTGTGCATGAATCCGTGTGCCAAGCCAACCCCCGTTGATGGGGATGAAGATGACCGTGGGAACGGCACGCCGAACACAAAAGAAGCCATCAAGGGTCTGACGTCGCAGGTCCTTAATACTCTCTCTCTACTCTCTCTCATCTTGGTTAAACAAACATTGTTTTTTTCATCTTCTTTTTCCATCTTGGTTAAAACAAACAAAATCAAACCAAATGTTTACCTTCTTCTTTATTTTGCTTCCTTTATATTTGCTTATTAGTTTACCTTCTTCTTCATGCTCTTCCTTCTTCCTTATGATGCCTCTCCTAACTATTTCGAACCAAATGTTTCTAAATTGTGTGAAAAATTGGACAAGTAATATTTGGATAGAAATTACTGGAGATTTCTACAAATAGAAAATGCTTTCCATTGGGGGTACATAGTTGATAGTAGGATATATACATATATAGACTTTCACGTTCAAGGATGTTGTTGTCATCCACTTGCATGTATTCTCTACCAAGTACATTCTCCACTAGCCCAGCTGTAAAGGTATTGTATGATGCTTTGAAAATGACCTAAGCCTGAAACCTTAAGACTCCATGGTATGTATTAATTGTATGGTACATGATTAAGACTTTTAAATGCATTGATGCTAATTTGAATTTTTATTCTGCATATGCAGATTAAGGATCTGGCGCTGAAGCTTTCAGGGAAGAAAATCAAAGCTGGCAACCCCAAGAGCATCAAGTATGACACCGTTTCTGAAGAGGGGGTTCCATACGGCTACATTGGTGGTGGAAGCGCAAGTTCAACCCCTGCTTTGGACTACACAAACCCCAATCAATCCCCAATTGGTAACACCACCCCTGGAGGGCGTCAACCTCAACCACCAGCTGGTAGTGTAGCGATGGTGGACATGACTGGATCCAACAAGTGGATAGCAAAGATGGAGCCAGGTGCTCACATCACCGTTGTGTCTCTTCCTACTGGGGGCAATGATCTCAAAAGGATTCGCTTCTGGTATGTATAATATGTCCCAAGTTTTGAAAATATATGTAGTACCTTAGAGACCTTCAAATATATATATATATATATATATATATATATATATATATATATATATGAAATTTTAGTTGTTGAAAAAAAAATTAATTATCATGTAGTAATAAAGACTTACAATACTTGTTATTCAAAAAAAAAAGACTTATAATACTTGGCATTTAAATTTGAAGCCGAGACATGTTTGATAAGCCGCGAGCCCAGAGGTTGTGGGCTGAGAATTACGACAGGATCAGGGAGCTTCATAATATCCAGAATTTAAATCAACATGTTTTCAACACTCCTGCAAGGTCTGATGATGATGAGGTAATCTACAACTTTTACACACACACGTAGACCTACATATAGCCTACATACACACACTCATATGATGTTTTTTTATATAAAATATACATCATACGGATGCCTTGTTATCTAGGCGGGGATTGTTTTGGTTTAGGATGACGTAACTCTGTGTGTGTTGTGTTTTGTCCACTTTTTTGTGTACAAGGATGGTCCACTTCCTCTCACGGATTGGATTGGTCCATTTATTGGTTTATTTATATGCATGAGGTGGTTCCGTGGTTCTGACCTGAAGTGACCATCATGATCAACCAATCAAGCCGGTCCTAATCCCTTTGTTCTTTTTATAGTTATAAATTAGGGAACCAACTTTTCAAGTGGGTTCTTACGACTCTTCTCTTTTTAGCCACTTATAATTGCACATGAGATTATTCACTTACCATCATTATCCTGTTTTTCAAAAGTTTTCTATTATGTGTCGATGCAAATTATATGATTTAGTATGGCAGGAAAGTATATAGTTGGTGTGGCCAGGTATGGATTGCATTTATGGCAGAAGCATGTTTATATTTATAAGCAACTATTTGTTTTTACACCATTATTCCATTATCCACGAGCCTCTTTATTTTGCTTCTTTTATATTTGCTTATTAGTTTACCTTCTTCTTCATGCTCTTCCTTCTTCCTTATGATGCCTCTCCTAACTATTTCGAACCAAATGTTTCTAAATTGTGTGAAAAATTGGACAAGTAATATTTGGATAGATATTACTGGAGATTTCTACAAATAGAAAATGCTTTCCATTGGGGGTACATAGTTGATAGTAGGATATATACATATATAGACTTTCACGTTCAAGGATGTTGTTGTCATCCACTTGCATGTATTCTCTACCAAGTACATTCTCCACTAGCCCAGCTTTAAAGGTATTGTATGATGCTTTGAAAATGACCCAAGCCTGAAACCTTAAGACTCCATGGTATGTATTAATTGTATGGTACATGATTAAAACTTTTAAATGCATTGATGCTAATTTGAATTTTTATTCTGCATATGCAGATTAAGGATCTGGCGCTGAAGCTTTCAGGGAAGAAAATCAAAGGTGGCACCTCCGAGAGCATCAAGTATGACACCGTTTCTGAAGGGGGGTTCCACACGGCTACATTGGTGGTGGAAGCGCAAGTTCAACCCCTGCTTTGGACTACACAAACCCCAATCAATCCCCAATTGGTAACACCACCCCTGGAGGGCGTCAACCTCAACCACCAGCTGGTAGTGTAGCGTTGGTGGACATGACTGGATCCAACGAGTGGATAGCACAGATGGAGCCAGGTGTTCACATCACCGTTGTGTCTCTTCCTACTGGGGGCAATGATCTCAAAAGGATTCGCTTCTGGTATGTATAATATGTCCCAAGTTTTGAAAATATATGTAGTACCTTAGAGACCTTCATATATATATATATATATATATATATATATATATATATATATATATATATATATATATGAGAATTTTAGTTGTTGAAAAAAAATTAATTATCATGTAGTAATAAAGACTTACAATACTTGGCATTTAAATTTGAAGCCGAGACATGTTTGATAAGTCGCGAGCCCAGAGGTGGTGGGCTGAGAATTGCGACATGATCAGGGAGCTTCTTAATATACAGACTTTAAATCAACGTGTTTTCATCACTCCTGCAAGGTCTGATGATAATGAGGTAATCTACAACTTTTACACACATATGATGTTGTTAAGAGTTAAGACTCTATTTCATCGACCTTGTTATTTTTCATGATACTTCAATTCATGTTTATCACTATATCGTGAGAAGAGGTTGACATAAATAAGAGCTCTCTATTGGATTCTCGAGATTCATTCATGTACATTACTATTGCCTTTGAACAGAACTCGGGGGAATCTGAACAAGATATCCCAATGGCTTCAATGCTGAACATGGATTCGACTCCGGGGAATTTCCATGCACCCGCTGGGAATATGGGGTATTTCCATGGTGGGATATCAAGGGCTAACAACCCTACTGACAATGACATGGATGCTGAATGGGTGAGCAGGATGATCCTGGAGTGTCAATCACTGTGAAGAGGTCAGCTAATGGGACCAGGCAAATTCGCCGTATCAAATTCAGGTAATATAAAATGCATATCAAAAACATGTTCCTTATTGTTTTTTCCTTCACAATTAGATGGTCGTAGGAGCATGTTCTTTGGTGAAATTAGGAAATGGTAAAATCCTAGATTGCATGTAACATGTTGCCAAATTTCATTTAAAAATTTATTTAGAAGATTAGTGGGTTTTGATTTGACTCTTTGTTAACTCTGTCTGCAGCCGGGAAATTTTTGATGCAGATGCAGCCAAGGATTGGTGGCTGCGCAACAGGGTTCGAGTTCATGCTCAGTATATGTGAAGCCTTGTTGCTGTGAAGAAAAGTGGATGTTCTAAACTGCTGGAATTTTCAACTTTTCTTTCCTAGACATTGTTATCTTCTTCTTGTTGTTGTTCACTCCAGTATATGGAGTGTAGTCTTGGTGATGGTCTCTTAATAGTTATAGTTGGTACTGTTTCGTAAGTTTAAGTTTGTGGTTCTCTATTTACTCCAATTACTGTGGGGTATATTGCTGTTGATTTATCTTTGGTTGAACATTTGGTAAGTTTGGTTATTTAAGACCAACTTGCTCTTTTATAATATATATTTTCCTTGTGTGGTTTATCAGCGCAAGCTTGTGAAAACCCTATATGTTGATGCTTATGTATATGCCGAGTGTGGCTGGTTATAATACCAAGAAGAGGATACGAAATACGATTTAATAAAAGTTCAATGATAAAACACTAGTTTTAACATGAACACCTATGATATGCTTGAAATTGTAGCATTAATTTCTTCATGATGGATGAAGAAAAATGAATTGTAAGTAGACTTCTTCTTCCTGGTTCCTTAGAAGACTTAAATCTTAAATAACATATATATACTTGCCCTTGAAGCTCCATAAAATATTTTTACATGTGGATAATATATATATATATATATTGCCTTCCTGGTTCTTAGACTTGTAATCAAGCAAGCTTATAAAAAATATTTTCCTTTTTCTGTTCTGTGTTCATTTTTTTATTTATTTTCATAGTTTGCTAAAGGTTTGATCTATATCCAAGGAAGACGTTGGTTCAAACCCTACCTGACCGATGTGAGAATTTTGTTGATGAGTGATATATAATTCCTTTTGAAAATCCTCAAAAGAGGATTAATATGAGAACTTTATTGATGAATGATACGTAATCTTTTCCCTAAATCCTTAGAGATCCTTCTTAAAACTTAAAAAACTATATTTCTGTTATCAAAAAAAGAAAATTATATATATATATATATATATTTCAGACATAATAAGCATTATAAAAAATATTACTTCGTTTAACTCGTGATATCACTGCAGTCCTGTTTGCATAAAATATTTAAAAAATTTAAAAGATTATATATACATATTAAAACTGTGTACCCTATGAGAAAAATTAGGCTTTTTGACCCTTTTACCCTTAATTAATTAATTAATAACCATTTTGCCCCTCATTCAAAACTATCTATTAATCTGTCCCTCTTTAATCGATTAAGTTGAAGATTTAATCGATTAAATGGTCAAAACTGACAAAAATGGTTGACTTGAAGATTTAATCGATTAAATCTTCAACTTAATCGATTAAATCTCCAAAAAGAAACGAAAAGTAGATAAATAAGCTTTGCTTTATGGTTTCAATCATTTGATTATGTTGGATTGTCAATATAGATATAGTCCGAAAACAAAGGCCCCACTTGCTTTTATTACTTGGTGAAGGCAAATTTGTGAAGGAAAATACGCAGCAGACGCCTTTTCTTTTCTTTTCTTTTTTTAACCCTTTTTAACTATTAACTCTTGGATGCTGCAATTGCCAATTGATTAGGGGCAAGCTTGCAAAGTCAACACACTTGCTAATGCTAAATGCAATGACAAGACAACATTAAATGGAATTATAAAATTAAAGCTCATCCATAAACTCCTGTCTGAAAGCATGATAAAAATTGGAGGGGAGAAAAAAAAATCTTTCGTTCCTATCTCAAGTGACAAGACAACACTTGCTAACTTTTTGGAGATTTAATCGATTAAGTTGAAGATTTAATCGATTAAATCTTCAAGTCAACCATTTTTGTCAGTTTTGACCTTTTCGATTAAATCTTCAACTTAATCGATTAAAGAGGGACAGATTGATAGATAGTTTTGAATGAGAGACAAAATGATTATTAATTAATTAATGAAGGGTAAAAGGGTCAAAAAGCCGAAAAACATATCCTTTTTAAAATGTCATGATTTGAATAGTCTTATTTTTTTTCACGTGTTTCTTTTTTGATGTTACAAGAGAAAGGCATAAAAATAACTATAATAAAACCTGTCAATTATTCATATAAAATTTATAAAACTTAATTTAGTGTCCCAAATTCGATTTGAATAGATAAAAAGGTGGCACTGTACTTTTTTTGGAAATATTCCATTTGGTTCATTGCTTCGCAACTAATCCGATTCGATTTGAATAGATAAAAAGGTGGCACTGTACTTTAAACAAAGCACAACGATCAATTAACAAAATCACAACAATAATAATACGATAGATCAAGATACGTATGCATAATCTGTTTTCCGAATTATGCCCTAGTAGTGTACGTGACGATTATTTAACATTACAAACTAAAAAACAGATTAGTTGTATAAAATTAAAATAAAAAATAACACACACGGATTAGTTGAGAAAACCTCTAAAAGAGCTTAATAAATGATTTGATAATATATTTGAATTTCTCATCCATCGAGATATAAAAATCTCCTTGATTCCGATCATATGACTACTACAAAAGGTATCAAATATGAAAACGAATTCTCTCATATGTTTTATTTAACATGATCACATCATATGGAAGAATCCTAATCATATAGAGGTGAATCAACAGTTATAATTTTATAACTAACTATTTCAATACTTTTTCTCTCTCTTCCCTTATCACCATTAATGATTCACTCCCGTCAAATATACTATACTACTTCTTTTAAGGGTTAAAAAGTAAATTAATTAATTGTATGCTCAAATTTATAGAAAACTCCCATGCAAAGAGACCTTCGCTCTGCAAAAACCTAAAATCAAATTCACAAACATATCTATTTGAATGAATCCCAGTTCAAGACAAAGTCTAATCGTTACATCTTCGTGTAGGTCGAAATTTACCTAATAAGGAGTTTTCTTATCTTAGAATCGTTATAGTTACTGTCATTCACTGAATCATAAATTTAATTAATGTTAGAGCAAAAGCCAAACATATTTGTTATGGTGTGAATAGATTCTAAAATATGTGGGTCAAACTTACTTGACATAGAAGTTTGCAACCCTAAGATAAAGGTAGGGTCTTCGTTTACCAAGGTAGGACTTTAATAGCTGCTGTCATCATTCACAAAGCCCAATCACCAATAATTAAAACAAGTCAAACATATTTGTTAGAGGGTCAATTGATTCTAAACAGGCGGGCTGAAACTTATTTGACAACATATTTTGCTAGCTCAGGACCATTGTAGTTGTGATCGTCATTCACTAGGTAAGATATTATAACAATCAATTAGGATTATTATCAATGTTATTACTAATTAATTTTATCATTAAATCGATTACATTGATTCAACGGTTATCATTAAATGTGATAAATCATAATCATACAAAGATGGAAATAAATATAACTGTTGGATCACTATAATCGATCTAATGGTGAAATTGATTGGTAGTAACATTGATAGTAACCCTAATTGGTTGTTACAATATCATTTCTAATTTTTTTTAGGGTAAATTGATTCCAACTACCGCAATTAAACAATTAAAGTAAGGATAAAGTATTTCTTCAGTCACCGGATATAAGTGATTCCAAAATTACGTCGTTTTGAATTAATGAAGGGTGTTTCCGTAAGTTAGGAAAATTAATGAAGGGTGTTTCAGTAAAATTTATTTGATAAAAAAATAAATAAAATTACAGAAATACTTTTTATTAATTCAAAACGACGTAATTTTGGGATAACTGAAAATAAGTTATTTACATGTTTATGGTGTAAATTGATTTTAACTATCGCAATCAAATCTTGAGATATCAAAAATAAAAAACAAATATACATAAAAATTTCTCTACCCTAGAAATGTTATAGTTACAATTGTCATTAAATATGTCTTAACATTTATTAATCGGATAAATAAGTCAAATGTTTTTATTATGGTATAAATTGATTTTCACGATGGCAGTTTAATTTTTGAAGTATCCAAAATTTAAAATAAACGTATCGGAAATTATAGGACAAAAATTTCTCTACCCTAAGATCGTTATAATTATGGATGTCATTTAA
>NW_026898061.1:0-43611 GCF_033153095.1 Gastrolobium bilobum | reverse complement strand
TACAAACTAAGAAACCTAGATTAGATAGTAGATCCTATCTCTGGCATTGTAGATTAGGACACATCAATGAGACGAGATTGTCTAGACTCCATCAGGATGGTTATCTAGATTCCATGGATTTTGAATCCTACGGACCTTGTGAATCTTGTTTGGTTGGAAAGATGACGAAGACCAAGATTGATAAATTGGCGAGTCATAGAGCCAATGAGTTATTGGAACTTATTCATTCTGATGTATGTGGACCTATGTCTACACAGGCTAGAGGAGGATTTTCCTATTTCATTACCTTTACTGATGATAAGTCCAGATACGGATATGTGTACCTTATGAGGCACAAATCCGAGGCCTTTGAAAAGTTCAAAGAGTTTAGGAATGAAGTAGAGAAACAACTTGGCAAGATGATTAAGACACTACGATCAGATCGGGGTGGTGAATATATGAGTCAAGAGTTTCAGAATTATCTAGAGAGAATGAGATTCTCTCACAGTTGACGGCTCCTTACACACCGCATCAAAACAGTGTGTCTGAAAGGAGGAACCGAACCTTGTTAGACATGGTACGGTCTATGATGAGTAGTACGAAGGTCCCAAAATCGTTTTAGGGATTCGCTCTTGATACAACGGTATATCTTCTTAATAGGGTTCCGTCTAAGTCTGTTTCGACTACCCCATATGAGATATGGAGGGACAGGAAGCCCAACTTGAGTTACCTTAAGGTATGGGGCTGTCCAGCTTATGTCAAGACCCTAGCACCTGAGAAATTAGGAGCTAGGAGCGCATTGTGCTTCTTTGTAGGCTATCCCAAAGAAACTAAGGGATACTACTTTTACTACCCTAAGGACAACAAGGTAATTGTGTCCAAGAATGCTACTTTCCTTGAGCAGGATTTGATCTCTCAAGGAGATTGTGGGAGTAAGGTAGAACTTGAAGAAGTTCGAGACCTACAGGATCAAACAACGGAGCCCGAGTCTGTTGATCAGGTGATGCCTCAATTAGAGGCAGTAGACACCCAGCCCCGTAGGTGTGCTAGGATTACTCGTCCACCTGATTGGTACGGATTTGTAATTGAGAATCAGCAAACCGTTGAGGATGACGAGCCTACTTCCTACACTGAGGCGGTCAAGGATGCTGACTCCTCAGAGTGGCAGACAGCTATGGAATCCAAAATAGATTCGATGCATCAGAACAAGGTATGGACCTTGGTTCCACCACTTGAAGGAATAGTTCCTATTGGGTGTAAGTGGGTCTTCAAGAGGAAGACTGATGCTGATGGCAACATTCAGACCTATAAAGCTAGGTTGGTTGCGAAGGGTTACCGTCAAAGGCAAGGAATTGACTTTGAGGAAACCTTCTCACCTGTTGCCATGATCAAGTCTATTAGGATTATGCTAGCTATAGCTGCATATCACGACTATGAGATTTGGCATATGGATGTCCTAGAGACAATCTGTTACATCAATCTGTAAGCTGTTAGTATATAGGTGTCCTAGAGACAATCTGTTACATCAGATGAACACCTTTTACTACTTATATTTCATTATTTACTTAATATATGAGCACATTTTATCTTTTTTCATATTTTGTCTCGCCTTAATATTAGGTTAATATGCGATTAAAGATAAAAGCCCCAAGAATAGAACAGGTGTTCATGTGAGGATCTATGATAGGGATCATGATCATGAGGACTCGAGGACACCACATGTCTATTGCCTAAAGTATGTTCCTAGTCTTGAATCACCAAGAGAGGACATTGGTGATCTCAATAAGACTAGTACGACATCTTCTACTTGTACGGAGATACAAGGCAGGGACCTCATGGTATGCAGGTATGGTGATACTTTAGCTGATGTCGTAGGTGGATCTGTTCAGGAACAGATAGCACTGAATTGACCCGCCGAGAGACTCCACAAGGATTTCACTAAGTATCATTGGATTTGTTTAGTCTCTCATCGTTTGGTAGTGCAGATCGTCCTAGACTTAAGGATGTCATCGAACACTATGTCCTAGGGTTATACTTTGACTGTACAACTCTATCCGCCTGAAACATGGGGAGAACAGTGTACTCTTGGGTATAACTTGAATACATGAGTCTAGATGGACATGCCGAGAGGACTCATAGTCCCCTATAAGGGATTAGTCGTTCACAAGACCGGTGGGACTTGGATGACTTCTGATTGACTCAGGAATCTATGCATAGTAAGTGATCATGAGGAGTCATGATCAATCTTAGAGTCAATAGAAAAAGATTCCTAGTTCTGTGAAAAGCTATATTTAGTCAACAAGAGAGATGATACTATTCCATTGCTCTCGACTAAATGTGAATGACGATATGAGGGATGATTCCGACACAGTATCCAAATTAGAAAGGTAGATCACTTGGTCAACTCAGTTAGTTCTGGGGCTGCAGAGCCTTGCTAGTGTCTTATGTGGTCATTAAATGAATTGGGCCTGTTAAAAGAGTTTAATTGGTCCAAGTTCATTTATGTCAATGAATAATTGGGCCTAATGGGTCACACACAAAGGTTATTCCTTGTTGCAAGCAGGTTTGGGCCAATAATAAGTTATTGGGTTTTATCAAGACTATGAGTTGAATTGGGTTGGAATTGGATTCCAAGCCCAATCAAAAACATGCGCCACATTTGGCCCTTTAGAGCAAAATTGTTTCTTGCTAATGGGATCAAATGTTTAGTTAGGCCCAGCAGGGTCTTTGGGCCATGGATCCTAGAAAGTCAAAAGTTGATTTGACCAAAATGAGTTTTGGACAAATTCGAAATTTGAATTTGAAATTTGAATTTTGAAATTTTGAAATTCAAATTCAAATTTAAATTACGAAATTCGAAATTTAAATTTTGAAATTTGAATTTTGAAATTTTGAATTTCAAATTTGAATTCAAAATTTGAATTACGAACTAGGATAACAATGAAGTTTAAATTTTGAATTTAAAGTTTGAAAAGTTTAAAATTTGAATTTGAAATTTGAACTCAAGAGATTGGGTTGTTGATTGATATCTAATGGAGATTGGATATAGATTTTCTGAACAGTTTTGTTTGAATTTAGAATTTAAACAATACTGTTGGAGCTACAAAATGGAGAAGATCATGGTGATGAATTTCGAAATCTTGAAGATGGTTCTTCTAGAATCTAATTCAAAATTTCAACACTTGAATTTCATATTTTCAGCTCTTGGAATTTTTCGAAATTTTGGAGCCTTTGAAGAGATGTTGATTTCGAAATTTTAGAAAAATTGGTGGAAGAGATATTCTCTCAAACTACTCAATCTTTCAATATCTTTGAAGATTTGTTTTTAAATTTAATATTCTGATTTTTTAAATTAAGAATCTTTAAAGATCACTTGTGAAGATATAAGAAAGCAAGCATCTTTTCAAAGGGCTCAAGAGACTGAAAATTCGCCCCTCTCTACTAGAGAAGCTCCTCTGTGTTTTTTGAAAACAGATCATCACCTATTCTTCTCCATTTTCGCCCCACACCTAATCTCAAGACAACAATCATAGTCTTGAGAAAATTAATCAAACACTTGTAAATCCTCTAGCCTTCATTCACCTAGCAAGCAATTAAGGACAAGGAGAAGAGTTCTGTGCTGCGACATTGGAGATAGCTGTGTGGACTATCATTAGATGGCATCATCCTTTTGAAGCCTACAAGAGATCGGAATAAGGTAATTCTAAATCCTCTCGTGTTTCAATGAGCGTTTTCTTTCTAAATCACATGAGGGCATAGATTGTCTATGCATTCCGCTTTCAGAATTTTTTTTATTTTTCCCTCATGTAGGCATATCATTGTGCGACAATGATGGTGCTAAAGTTTTGAACTTTCATAAGCTATATTCATTGTGCGCCAATGGAAATTGGGTACATACTGAGAAAGGAACTTCCATAAGGAAGGGATTTCAGACAGCTTAGCCATTGGGGGAAGGTAGATGTCATGGCAAAAACGCTACTGGTCACCTTAGGAATAAGGGGCCAACTCGTCCATTTTAAGGTTCTGAACTAAGTACCTGTTGGAGTCAAGGGAGCCATAGGAATATTGAAACTTGTGAGCCATCTAGACCATGAGCTGAGGAATCAGAGTTGGCAGGCAAAGAAACTGGGACAAAGCCAAAAGGTGCTAAGTCTTGAGCAGAGAAAACAACCCCTTTAAGAGTGAAGCAATGAATCTGTTCCTTCTGTTAAACTGTTTTAACCACCACTATGTTGTCTCTTGATTATAGTTATTTCTGTTTTAGTAATTTTATTTTATTTAGTACTTATAAAAACTCCAATGATTGTTATCTCACCTTCTTCTAAACAGGAAGGATCACATACATAACGCAGCGAGCAACTGTTTGCCATCAGGTTGAACCTACTGTTCCTGAGGAACATTGTCAAGATAGTAGGGAACGTTTGACCAGACAGTTCATTTACTAACTTTTCTTCTCATTTTCACTCTTTATAAACAGTGATAAAACAATAATTAGCACTCTATCCTCGTGGGAACGATAATTTGGGCATTAATAGTCCCTTTATTACTTGATGCGTGCACTTGCGCACTTGGGTTGGAACTGAGGGACGAATCTGTGTTCTGCAAGAACAGAAGAACGTCCCCTATCAGAACTTATATTTTTCCACCATCAGCAAACCTCCCAACAAGTTTTTTGGCGCCGTTGCCGGGGATAGAAACACTAACTGTTGTTCTTATCATTGTTTTCTAACACATATATTGTATATCTGCCTTTACTTTTATATTTTTTTTCTCTTTATCACTAAATCTGCTGTGCATATATATACCCTGTGCTATTGGTTTATGAGTGAAGAGTTTGAAACAGACTCTAACCACTCCATTGAAGTACCTGAGTTTCTCTTTGATCCTGAGCCAGAACGTACACTCCATAGGAGAAGAAGGAACCTCAGGGAAAGATTTCCTGAAAATATGGCTGGTCACAATAATAACAATGAAGAGGTTCCCCCTGAACAGAACTTCAGAACTTTGGCTGCTCCTTTCAGGAACAAACCAGATATGGGAGTAGTCCTTCCCCCTATAGCACGAAAGTTTGAACTAAAACCTATCATGTTCCACATGATTAGGGAAGTAGGGGTCTTCAATGGACTCCCTGCAGAAGATCCTTACACACACCTCACAACATTCCAAGATATTTGTGATAATTTTAAAGCTGAGGGTGTAACAGAGGAAAGCATGAGAATGAGGTTGTTCCCTCACTCCTTGGGTTTAAAAGCTAAAACATGGATGAAAACTCTCACCCCTGGATCAATCCACACATGGGAAGAACTCTCTAACAAGTTCATAGAGAGGTTTCTCTTAATGTCTCGACAAGCTGATGTTAGAGTTGAACTCTCTAACTTCATAATGTTTCATGGAGAAAATCTCGATGAAGAATGGGAGAGATACAAGGACATCATAAGAAAATGTCCAAACCATGGGGTAGAGAGTTGGGGAGTGCTACAATATTTCTATAAAGGACTTGACCATACTTCTCAATCTCACCTAGATTTTGCTGCAGGAGGATATTTCTTTACAGGAACACTTGAATCAAGATACGAAATCATAGAAGGGACTGCTGAAAGATGTCTCCAATGGCCAATAGACAGAGTGAGCCCAGTGAGGAAGCCAGACATGCTAGAACTGGATAAACAAACAGCCATGGAAGCCCAGCTGGCATCACTCATGAATGAAGTGAAGAACCTGAAAGCTGACCAAGCAGCACCAAGGATGGAAGTCTTACAACTCACAGTAACTGAAACAGAACTATGCTCAGCCTGTGGTGACCTTCATGACTCAACAGACTGCCCATCCACTGCATTGGTGTGTTATGCAGAAAATTTTGGCAATAGGAACTTCACCAGAGACAATCAACAAGCAGGACGGAATACACATTCAAGCCCTGGAGGAACTATCATTAAGGATCAGAACCACAACACCCAATGGAGACCACTCATTAACCAGAGACCATTCAACAACAATCAGCAGCAGTATCAGCAGTGGAACGTTTGAACAAAGAAGAAACAACTATGTTTCGTTCCACAAAGATGACCAACGCATCAACACCCTGGAAAATTATGTCAAGGAATATGTCACCAGGAATGATGCAGTGGTCAGGAACATTGAGTCCCAGCTGGGGCAGATTACTGCCAACCTTCAAACCAGAACACCAGGATCACTACCAGGGGACACTGAGGTCCCCTCAACCATTTCTGAAACCCCTTGAGAGGTAAGTACCATGTCTAGCTAAAGACATTAAACTAAGCGCTGACTGGGAGGCAACCCAGTAGATACATTTGCTCTCTAACAAAGAGCAAAGTTTTGGGGTGGTTATCCATAACCACATAGCTCCCAAAAAGGAGGGAACGTCTGATGTTCCTCTCCAAAAAGTCCAAATAAAGTACGTTCTAGGAACGTAGTTTTGGGGTGATCCCTGACCACACAATCCCAATATAAAAAAAAATTTATATATATATATATATATATATATATATGTACTTATATGTTTTGTTATATGTTCATTTAGATTTATTAAATAATAGGTGATAGGTTAGTACGTCCCTTTTTCCTTACTTAGTACTCACTATTGCATATCTTCTTATTATTTATTTCAGTTATTTATTTATTTATTAGTTAGGAAAAGACAAAGGGAACGTTCCCTGGGTTAGAAGATAAGAGTGACTGGGACACCTGTCCCTGCTGAGTCACTTAAAAAGATACGCAGCCATATCCAATTTTCATTCATTGCAATTCTTGGAAACGCGTGTAGAAAAAGCAACCGTCTCCTCAACCATTAAGACAACTGCACCTTTCCTTTTCCCTCTCTCCCACGTCTTGACCTAAATCGTTCCATCGTCTCACACTCATCCCATCAGTAACTGATCACCTACTGCTGACCACTCGTTCTGTAACGTCCCCATTCCACTACCTCTTCAACCTCCTCTCCTTAACCTCCACGTCCCATAAACCTTTTATTTTCTCCCCTACAGTCTATTTAAACTCGGTCTCTGATTTCTTCAAGTTCTACTACTTCCATTCAACTCAGAACCCTTTTATCCATCCTGCATTTGTGCCCTAACTCCCTTTCTGAATAAAATGACTAAGCTCTCATTTAAAGTGATCCCTGTAGCCAACCGCGGCGAAGAACCAGAGCTCACTGAACCCACCATCATTCTGTACCCAGAAAGGAACATTTCTCTGTATCAGGACAAAGTGGTTCTGCCTCCATTTGTGAATAAATCACTGGACAAACATCGGTGGTTGCTTTTCGCCACTGATGACCGTGAGTTGAACTTGAACTGGGTGGGAGAATTCCTGTACCAGACGAGAAGGCTGCCCGAAAAGGAGGCACCTGATGTGGTCACAGTGAGGGGAAAACAAGTATTATTTCCCCCCGCTGATGTCCTAGAAGTACTCCACCTTCCCACCGTCACCAATTTTCTGTACCAGAAGTACTTGGACAGTAGGGAGGAGTACACTTTTCAGAGGAATGTGGATAGTGTCTTCTTAAGCCAATTCTGGACTTTGTTGTTTAAATTTAGTGGCACCAAGCTGCATACCAGTACATCTTATCACCCCCAATCAGATGGGCAATCCGAAGTGACTAATAGATACTTAGAACAGTATCTTCGAGCTTTTTGTTCAGATGAGAATCACAAGTGGTCGTTGTACTTGAGTTGGGCTGAATTACACTACAACACAGCCCATCATGCTTCGATTTGTATGAGTCCTTTCCAGGCACTGTATGGTAAGCTGCCACAAGTAATTCCCTATTACTCTAAAGGGCTAGTCAAGGTGGAGGCAGTGGATACAACTTTAGTTCACAAAAATGACTTACTTGCTCAACTTAAGAACCACTTGCAGGGAGCACAAAATAGAATGAAGATTCAAGCGGATAAACATAGGAAGGATATATCCTTGGCAGTAGGTGATCTGGTCTTGGTAAAACTACAACCTTACAGGCAGATGACAGCAGCTAGAAGGCATAATCAGAAGTTGGCCAAGATATTTTGGTCCATTTCCCATTATCAGAGTTTTGAGTCCAGTTGCTTATCAATTGCAACTTCCAGCAGGGTGTAAGATACATTCTTCATTTCATGTTTCGGTGCTGAAACCTTTTAGGGGAAATCATCCTAATTTAATTCCCACTGTACCTGAATTTAGTCATGGGAATTACCCTGTCCAGGAACCAGTGGCTGCTTTGATGTCTCGCAAAGTTTCAGGCAGAAAAAAAATCAGGAACTCAATGGCTAATACAATGGTCTCACTCATTGCCTGAAGACTCTTCTTGGGAGGATGAAGAAGACCTCAACCTCCATTATCCTAATTTGAACCTTGAGGACAAGGTTGATTTGGAAGACAAGGGTAATGTTACGAGCAAAAGGAATACATGAGCTCCTACATGGGCTAAGGATTTTATAGTGGATGTTTAGTTGTATTTCAGTAACTGAGGAATTGCATTTCAGTATTGTATAAGGGGTATAATAGTCAATAGGCTGTCATAAGGTGTTTAGTGAGGTGGCAATTAGTTAGGAAGTTAGGCCATGAGTCCATTGTGTGGAGTGCATGCGGTTAGTTAGTTGTCAAGTGTTAAAAGGGTAATTGTAAATAGAGAAACAGTATTCTGAATAATATACAAATTTGTGAATTCTTTCAATTCCTTCTTGCGTCTCTGTTAGGGTTCTTACCCTTTAACAAGGGCCTTGGCCTAGGAAAGACAAAATAGCAACTAACTACCAAACGAAAACGAAAATATTAACAATGAGTCAAAACTAGCACATGGTTTCTATTTGAAACCATCTATCTCCCTCACGATTATAAAATTTCAAAATGCAACCCATAATTCACTCTTTATGGTAAATATGATGATATATCAAACTTTGAACATAACTGAGACAACTAGGACAAGAAGGAACAAAAGGGAGAAAAGTAAACTTAGCAATCTCCACTCTCCAGTAAACTGGTGAAGCCATCCGTGTAGCAATAAAAATTAGAATGAGGGGATATTAGGGGAAAAAGGAGAATGATTGAAGAGAGTGAGAGAGAAGTTAGATCAAGAATAAGGGAATAAGGAGAAGAATAAGAGAGAATAGATAATTTCAAAGGAAGACTGTCATTTCTTAGTTTATTTATTGATTCCTCTTGTGATAAGTGGACTATCTATTTAGAACCACTTACATTTGCTAATTTATTACATTTGAAATAAAATAATAAATTCTGCTAATGAGATAAGATAAAACAAATTTAAAACTAATTGAGATAAAAATAAACTAAACATAATTTGATTTCTAAATGGAATTTGCTACAACATGTGTGTTGGATGCGAGGTAAATGATGGATTTGTGAACTGTAATCTAGGTGATGATAGTTTGAGAGGATATTTATAGTGCTCTGAAGCAAATTGCCTCAAAAAGTGGAATTTTTGGGAAGGGGTGGGAAATTTTGACCAATTTACTTAGATTCGTTGCCCTCGCTTCCAAGTGTGTAATATTAAAAAAAAAAAAAACGGCGCCAGTAGTGCCAATAGTGGCACCTTTAGCGCCAATTCTCTAACAAGTGGGCGCGAAAAGCGTGACATATGTTTACGACGCCTTTTGCGCCAACTCTCGCGCAAAGGGCGTTAACGTGTGTATATATATATATTACATTTGAAATAAAATAATAAATTCTGCTAATGAGATAAGATAAAACAAATTTAAAACTAATTGAGATAAAAATAAACTAAACATAATTTGATTTCTAAATGGAATTTGCTACAACATGTGTGTGTTGGATGCGAGGTAAATGATGGATTTGTGAATTGTAATCTAGGTGATGATAGTTTGAGAGTATATTTATAGTGCTCTGAAGCAAATTGCCTCAAAAAGTGGAATTTTTGGGAAGGGGTGGGAAATTTTGACCAATTTACTTAGATTCGTTGCCCTCGCTTCCAAGTGTGTAATATTCAAAAAAAAAAAAAAGGGCGCCAGTAGCGCCAATTCTCTAACAAGTGGGCGCGAAAAGCGTGACATATGTTTACGACGCCTCTTGCGCCAACTCTCGCGCAAAAGGCGTTAACGTGTGTGTATATATATATATTTATATATTTACGTATATTTATAATAATAATAAAAAGAAATAAATAATTAAATATTAAAATAAATGTATATTATATATATATAATATGTTAATAATAAAATAAATGATAATAATAATACAATATTTGATAAATAAATATATTACAGAAACTAAATAAAACGTATTACGTAAACGTGGAAGCACCTGATGAACGTTTACGAGATCTTTCTAGAAACTTTTACGTTGCTGATAACGTGGATAGTTATCATCTGAATAGTAATGATTACTTAGTTACTAGTTCGTTCAAATCTAACAAAATACAACTAAACCGTAAACAAGTCTCTTTGTGTGTGTAATATATATATATATATATATATATATATATATATATATAGCTATTCATAAGAAGAAAAAGAGAATAGCGAGAAGAAAGGAGAAAAAGAGAGAGAAAGAGAGAAATCAAAAGAAAAAGAAAGGAGGAAAGCGACGAGACAAAAGGTAACATTGGGTAGAAAAATATATATACATTCTCTCATTTTTTTTTCTTATTCTTCAAACGATATGAATTTTCATGCTACTCTCGATTTGTTAAATTCTTCTCTTTTGATATTCCTTGAATTTACTTGTTACAGTAGTTTAGTTTCTGATTTCATTCTTCTACGGTTTCTTTATTTTCTTTAAATTTGATTTCTGATTGCCAAGTTGGGTCGTTATTTGGTACCAAATAATTATGAAGAGAATGTGTAAATTTAACTGATAAGACTGCTATGAACTGAACCACAGAGTTTGGGTTCAAACGATTATAGGGTAAGGGACGCCTTATCGTGGTTTGAGCTCCTCCACAATAAATTTTTCATATACAGAGAACCACAAAGTTGGAAAATTATTTAGCTTCAGTTAAAAATTACACAATGTACTATTTATTACATTACTTTATTTTATTAAATTATCTGAGAGAATGGTATTTTCCGTTATTACGGCTGGAAATGGTTATAGTTAGAAAACCTCAATGTTACTGAGAATTTTCTCACGTGTGTTTGCTTTGTGCTAACCTTTCCAGAAAATCATAATGGCTAGTCTAAGCTTATCAGGTGAAGGATGGAGTATCAATATTTACTCTTACGAGGACCGCATGGAGTTTTATATTGTAGTAGAAAATCAAGGAGCTGCTTCGATATTCTATGTTGAGAGTGTGGAGACTTACACCTATAGACTAGATTAGGATAAGACTTTTATATTGTTGTGATGCCAGTATGTAAAATATAAACTGAAGTGATGTAATTTTTAGTAGACTGTAGGACCAATGTAAAATAACTTCCGTATGTACCTGACGTAATGTTACTTATAAAGTAAATTTTGGTGGATGTTTATATAATTTTATTTTTATTTTTACTTTTACTGTTCTTATGATCAATAGTAAAATTAAACAAATCAATATGTATTAATTAATAATATTTACTCCCTTCTATCTTATTTCTTACTGACTATGCATAAAGTGAAAAACATATATATAAAAGAAATAATGTAATATTTCTTATAAATGTTAAAATAAAGGGATGTTACAAAGTGCAAATGTTTTTTTTTTTCGTCTTATAAAAAATATTGGCCAATCAGAGATGCAAATGCCATATTTATCACGTGGCGCAATCTGGTTTTAAAATATTCACACCCCACATTATTTTTTTCAAATATTAAATATTTAACATTATTAATTAATTCCTGTTAATTAATTATATTAGTAATTATCAAATAATATTAATTATTTTTTAATTGAAAATTAATATAAATAAAAATTAATTATAGTGACTATTCGTTATATAAATTTATTCATATCATATATAAATGTTTTGTTTTCTGTTTACCAAAAAAAAAATGTTTTCTTATAATTAAATAATTAATGAAAATGTTGTGTAAATTAATTAATAATTTAGTTATTCTTATACGAATAGACAGAAATTACACAAATCAATTACTAAGTTATTAATTATTAATTTTAATGATTAGTTATTAGTAATTATTAATTTTAATGATTAGTTATTAGTAAATATTAATTTCAGTAATCAATGATTACTAATTAATAATTTAGTAATTATTATTTATAGTAATTATTAATTAATCAGTCATTAATATTGATTGATAATTATGGGAATAGAATCTCTCATTTACGATTTCACATGACTATATCATATACAAGGTTGGTTGATAGACAAATCAAAGGTGATAAGAGATAAAAGAAAAAATATTGGAATGCAGGTGGAAAAAAGATAACCATTAATTTATCTATCAATGATCATGAACCTTTCACATGACTTGCTTCACCTACTCCCTAGAATTATTAAGATAGTAATTAATAATTTTCTGCATCTAATATTTAAAGAAAGATCTCCAAATGAGTAGTAAGAAATATCTAATGGGAATAAGTCACGGAATACTAGTTGACGCTAATCTATTAAGTTAATTGATTAAAGAGTAAATATTCTTTTTGGTCCTCGGAAAATTTTATGATACCCGCTTTAGTCTCTAGCAAATAAAAAAGTTATTCGTGATACCTAAGAAATTTAAAATGGACTCATTTAGTTGAAATCGTGGTCTCTCACAAATTCAAAAAAGAACCACATTAGTCCCTCAAAAAGACTAAAATGGGTCCACTTTGAATTTCTTAGGGACAACAAATAACTTTTTTATTTGCTAGGGACTAAAGCGGGCATCGTAAAATTTGTTGAGGACCGAAAAAGATATTTACTTTTGATTAAAATGAGCAATTTTTCATGAAAAATTTACAAAAAGGAAATTAGTGGAATTTTTTTATCAAAAAGCCCCTAGTGCTCCTACTCTTTTTATTTTTTTAGGGAAAAATATTTCTACAGTTACTGCAGATAAGTTATCTGTATTTATTCTCAAAATGACGTCGTTTTGTGAATAAAATCTTAAAAAATTATAAATATAAAGACTATTATAACCCTGAAATAAATTAAAATTACAAAAACACCATGATTTCCGCTTCAAAATGACGTCGTATTGGGCTTACTGCAGATAACTTATCTGCAGTAACTGCAGAAAAAACAAATTTTTTTTTTATAAAAAAATAAGTATCCCAGATTTGAGCATAAGATAAGTGGGCCTTTACATTATCTATTTTTTAAGTCAAAAAAGTTCTTGTCTGAATGAACATGCTAGGAATATATATATATATATATATATTACATTCATTAGTTTGTAAGGGATTCAATGCAGATTTTGATGGAAATCAAATGAGTGTTTATGTGCCTTTGTCTTTTGTGGCTCAAGTAGAAGCTCCTTTACTACAAATTATGCATGTGATTCTCTCTTTGCTAGGCTGTAAACGACTTTCGATCTTAGTGGATTGTTAGCCTCTCTCCGGCTCCGTTTCGGTGCACTCTGATAAGAGAGAGTCTCTTATTGAAGAACCAAATCGAATATATGAATGAATAATGCCAGATACAATGCTTGAGTTCCTATTTATACTCAACTAATTAACCAACCGGTTGCAAGTAACTAACTACTTCCTATTACAAGTAACTAACTGTTAACTAACTCAATGGGCCTCAAAATCCACAGCCCAACTTGGAGCACCAGCCATCCTCTTGGGCCTAGCTGATCCATGTACAATTGCATCTTGCCTTGCTATGCTTGCAGTTCCAGTAGTCATGTTCATATCACTAGTCCCTCCATCAAAAGGGACCTTGACCACAAGGTCCAGGTCAGGATAAAAATGACGGAGGTCTGCTTCATCCTCCCATGTTGTGTCCTCAAGCAAGGAATTGGACCATTGCACCAGGCATTGGGTAGTAAGTGTTCCCTGGACTTGCAGAACTCGAGTTTGCAGAACAGCCAAAGGATGCTGAACTGGTTTATTCTCATAATAGGTAGTAGGCAAATCAAGGGAAGGAACATCAGAATTTCCGTGGAAAGCTTTCAACACAGAGATATGAAAAGAAGGGTGAATGCGTGACTCAGGAGGTAATTCCAATTGATACGCTACAGCACTAAGCACCCTCTTGACAGGAAACGGGCCATAATACCTCTTAGCGAGTTTCTGGTTCCCTCTTCGTGCAACAGAGATCTGTCGATACGGTTGGAGCGTCACCAAAACTAAATCTCCAACTTGAAATTCTTTATCCTTGCGATGCTTATCAGCTATAACCTTCATGCGATTTTGGGCAGCTTGCAAATGGCTCTTGAGACTAGCCAACAATTCATTCCTTGTAGTCAGCAAGGTGTCAATAGCAGCAACTCTGACTGAACCTGGATTATAAGTTGGAATCAGAGTTGGTTGTTTTCCATATAAGGCCTGGAAGGGTGACATCCCAATTGAAGAATGGCTTGCTGTATTGTAGTGCAGTTCAGCCCATCCCAAATATAAGGACCACTTCCCATTTTGATCATGACAAAAAGCTCTCAGATATTGTTCAAGATACCGATTGGTAACCTCAGTTTGGCCATCGGTTTGGGGATGGTAAGCTGAGCTCATTTTGAGGGTGGTACCACTCATCTTAAACAAGGAAGACCAGAAATGACTAATGAAAATCCGATCTTGGTCTGATACTAAACTTTTGGGAAAACCATGCAGCTTAACCACCAAATCACAGAACAGTCTAGCTACTGATGTTGCTGTGTAATTGGTTGGAAGACCCCCAAAGTGGGCATATTTAGTTAATCTATCCACTGTTACCAATATGGTAGTCCATCTAGCAGAGAGTGGTAAACCTGTGATAAAATCTAGACTGAGATCCTTAAAGACGCCCTCGGGTATTGGCAAGGGATGCAAGAGTCCCAAAGGGGGAGAGGTGGTTGTCTTGACATACTGACAAGTATGACACTGCCTCACAAAGTCAGCAACATCCTTGCGCATATGAGGCCAGTAGAAAGTAGCTGTTAACCGCAAAAAAGTGCGAACAATGCCAGCATGCCCTCCAATGGGAGAAGAATGAGCTTCTCTGAGTAATGTTTGTCGGATGCTAGAAGTTGGACTGATCAAATATCTTCCTTTATGGAACAAAATTCCATCCTTAGCTGTAATTGCTTCATCCGAGCAGCTGCTATCACCAAGTTGCTGGTGTAACTCCAACAAGTAACTGTCACTGATATTTTCAGCACGTATCTGATCAACCAACTCATACCTGGGTGAGGAAACTAATTGTAACAGAGAAGCATCAGTAGCAGGACCATCATCCAAGCTCCTAGACAAGGCATCTGCAACAAGATTAGAAGAACCACACTTGTATTCGATAGTGAAATCAAAACCAAGCAACTTGCAAACATATTTCTGTTGTTCAGGAGTGGAAATTGTTTTTGTCAATAGCTCTTTAAGACTTCTATGATCCGTCTTAATAATGAATTTTGATCCCAAAAGGTAATGCCTCCAACGTGTCACTGCCTCTGTTACTGCATAGAGCTCTCTCACATAGGTAGAGGCTGCCTTCATTCTAGTCCCTAGCTTCTTGCTAAAATAGGATATAGGTTTACCTTCCTGAAGTAACACTGCACCTATACCATAGTTGGATGCATATGACTCAATAGTGAATGGCAGCGTGAAATTGGGCAATCGAAGGACCGGGGTTTCACTCGTGACAGTCTTCAACTTCTCAAAAGCTTCTGCTGCATCAGAAGACCACTCGAATGGATCACTCTTAAGCATGTCAGTGAGAGGTGCAACCAAGGATGCATACTGCTGGACAAATCTTCTATAATAGCCAGTCAACCCCAAAAAGCCTCTAAGTTGCTTAAGTGTGCGAGGAGAAGGCCATTGGAGCATAGCCGATATTTTCTTAGGATCAGCTTTGACACCCTCACCAGATACCAAATGTCCAAGGTACTCAATCTCTTCCATTCCAAAGGTGCATTTACTCAATTTCACATAAAAACCATTGTCCAGCAAACATTTTAAGGCTGTTTGCAGATGAGTAACATGGTCCAACAAGGAAGCACTGTATACAAGGATATCATCGAAGAAAACAATAACAAACTTATGCAAGTGAGCCTTAAACATCTGGTTCATAGCAGCTTGGAAGGTGGAAGGTGCATTGGTTAAGCCAAATGGCATGACCAAGAATTCATAGTGACCCTCATGGGTCCTAAAAGCTGTCTTGAAGATGTCTGCATCATGAACTCTTATTTGATGGTATCCACTTCGCAAGTCCAACTTGGTAAACACCCTTGCTCCATACAATTCATCCATTAACTCATCAATAGTGGGAATGGGAAAACGATCCTTAATAGTGATGTTATTGAGCTGCCTATAATCGATACACATTCGCCAAGTTCCATCCCTTTTCTTGACTAACAACACAGGAGAAGAATAAGGACTCCTGCTCTCACGGATGTAGCCAGAGCTCATGAGATCAGTTACTTGTTTCTCGATCTCTTCCTTCTGGTGATAAGCATACCTGTAAGGTCTAACCGATACTGGTTGAGCACCTGGAACCAGATGGATGGTATGGTCACAACTTCTAGGAGGGGGTAGCACAGCAGGAATGGTGAAGACATCCTGGTATTCGACCAATACGTTCCAAATCTCTGGAGAAATCTTCGATTGCAAGGACTCCAACTCCTTGAAGCCAGGCTGCTGCTGCAAGTGGTGCAACATCAAGGAAGGTTTCTGTTTATGTGCAGAAATTCCTTGCAACACCACTCTTTTCTTGCCCACTTGAAACTCCATAGTCATGGCATTATAATCATGCAAGACCCTACCCAATGTGGCTAACCACCCAATGCCAAGGATAATTTCCAACTCATGAAGATCAATTATCCATAGGTCCACCACAATGTTATGTCCTTTGATCTCGAGTGATACACCAGTACTTTTCCTGTCACAATGCATAACATTTCCATTGCCCAAATGAACCCTCATTCGATTGGTCTTCATCATTGGTAAGCTAAGTTGCTTAGCCAACTCATGATTAATAAAATTGTGAGAATTGCCTGAATCGACCAACACAACTACCGATTCACCCTTGATTTCCATGGAAAACCGCAAAGCTCTAGGATTAGTGTCATCCACCATAGAATGCAATGCAGCATCACCCCCATCCAGTGGTACAAAATCAGGTTGCCAGACAATCTGTTCCTCTGTCTCTTGATCCCCATCCTCAAATTCTCCAATCATCAGCAACATTCTGGCCTTGCAATTGTGACGAGAGGTCCACTTCTCCTCACAATAATAGCAAAGGCCCTTCTCCCTGCGTTTCTGCATTTCTTCATGGGGTATCTTCTTATATGAAGAAGAAGGAGCAGGTAATGCTGGATAGACAGGGGATAGTGTAATCTTGGAAACCGGAGTTATTGGCAGTACTGAAGTATTACTCGCAATTGGACGAACAGTGGTCTTCGAAGTGGTAGTAAATGAAGTGCGTAACTCCTCATGATGAGCGGCATAAGCTAATGCCAACTGCATTGCTTGGTGAAGAGAAGTAGGTTTGTGAAACTGGATTGCACGTCGAAGATTAGCTTGCAGACCAGAGAGAAAAAAACTGGCAATCACCTCATCAGAAAATTCAGTTACTTGGTTAATCAAGGATTCAAAATCGCAAATATAATCACTCAAGGTTCCAGTTTGAGATAACTTGGACAAAACACCCCGTAGATCCATGTAAGCCTCAGCTCCAAAACGCTGACGCAAAGCAACCTTAAGATCACCCCAAGACTTCAAGGTACCTCCCTTGTAAAGCCACTAGTACCATGGACCAGCAATTCCCTCCATTTTCAACCCAGCAAGTAGAATTTTATACTCCTCCGGCACTTGTTGAAGTGCATACAACATTTCAGTTTTGAAAATCCAACCATTAGGATCCGTGCCAGTAAACGATGGAAACTCTATACGAACGAACTTAAAGAATGAACGTGGATCATTGTGATCACCATATTGATTACCACTACGAACAGTATGAGTGGAGGAATGAACTGCATCCGAAGAATGCTTAGGGTTACGGTCCGAACTTGAATCATGCGCACGAGTTTCCATACCCATAACCGCAGCGTGAATTTGCTGGAGTTTAGTGTTGAAAGTTGCTATCTGTGACTGATTCTCATCCAAACGTTGCTCCATGCGAAGTCTGAACGTCTCGAACTCTTCTGCAAGTTCCTGCACCTTCATGGTTGCACGAAAATGGAGAAGCCGTGAAAGCACCAAATGATAAGAGAGAGTCTCTTATTGAAGAACCAAATCGAATATATGAATGAATAATGCCAGATACAATGCTTGAGTTCCTATTTATACTCAACTAATTAACCAACCGGTTGCAAGTAACTAACTACTTCCTATTACAAGTAACTAACTGTTAACTAACTCAATGGGCCTGAAAATCCACAGCCCAACTTGGAGCACCAGCCATCCTCTTGGGCCTAGCTGATCCATGTACAATTGCATCTTGCCTTGCTATGCTTGCAGTTCCAGTAGTCATGTTCATATCACACTCTTGGCCCATCGGATGAAGAGACATTCTCCCCTCCCTATTACTAAACCATGGGAGCCCCAACTAGTTTACCGGGCAAATTTAGTTGTTGTGACGATACCTTTCTTACTGGAAGATGGGAAAAGACATCCACAAACCGCCTAATTGACATCAATGGGTAAAATCTCTCATGCTTCATGACCCCACAATAACAACAAAGAGTGTGCTATATATATTTGGTGTTTGTCATTTTAAATGACATAAGTTATATCATTTTAGGAAAGAGATAGACATATAAAAATAGAAATTATGAGAGAGAAAGTGAGTGATTTTTTAATTTAAAATTTCAACATCAACATCAACAACACATTTATCCCAAATTAATTGGGGTTGGTGGTAGATGAACCCACATGAAAGATACAAAACGGTTGAAAAAAAGTAAAAAAAAAAAAGCAAAAAATAAATAAATAAAAATAAACAAATAGAATAAAAGAATAAAATAAAATAAAATAAAATAAAATAAAAATATATGTATATATAAATAAATAAAAGTAGAAAAGAAAGAGACAAGAAGAAGTGGGGGAAATGAAGGGGAAAAGGACTAAAAAGGGACCATCTGGAACATAGGAATAACAGCGGGTCTAACCCTCCACCATACTTATAGCTTTTCTCTATTCCGTTCTAAGACATACTGTCCGCCAATCTATATCCCACTCCATTAAATCTTGTTTTACTACCTTCCCCCAAGTAAGCTTCAGCCTACCTCTCCCTCTTTTTGTGTTTAGCTCTTGGTAACAAACTTCTGTTCTTACAGGAGCATCCATCTCTATCTTAAAATGACATAATTTTATGTAATTTAAAATCACAAACACTTTTCCATATAAATATATATATGTAAAACAAAGAGGTTAAACTTTTAGTAAAATTATTTCGTGACATCCATTTGTGTAAGTCTGATTATTCTAATTTAAGGAAAGAAAATCTAATAAAATTTTGCGATCTGTATTTACATTTTCGAAAAAGTAAGGTGTGTTTTTGTCGATTTAGGGCGCGCATAATCTTGGAGAACAAGTTCACAGACTTTCTTGCGAGGTCCAACACTTTTTGAACTATACTGCATTTTGATGTCGAAAAGTAATAATAGATTCTTACGTGGACGTATGTCTAGGCTTTTAAGGAAGATTTCCAAAGGTGATGCTGGTAATAGATGGAATAAATGGAAAGGTAGCTCAGTTGAGAGTAAAATTAAAATGCTGGAGCCATACATCAATGGTAATATGGTATGACACTTGACTATGGGGTACACTTCCTTTAAAAGAAAATAAATCCCCTTATGAACTTCCGCAGCTATATATATACTTCATGTTTCTATCTTTTTTAAAGAAAATAAGGAGGGGAAAAAACAAGCAACAGAAGCAATATTTTTTCTATTTTAATTTATATTTTTAATATTTCATTTAAAATTAAAAATATACATATAATATACGAAATATTTACTGTAATTAAACATGATTAAGTTGCTCAAAGGAGTATATAAATACACTAACACATTTCCAAAATATATAACGTTACAACTATAAATGCATAAAAACATTTTTGCCAAATATATTGTTTCTTTTAGTGTCAATCAGTGTTACAAAAACCGGACCGGACCGGCCGGTTCGAACCGGAAACCGGTAAACTGGTCATGTGACGGGTCCGGGTAGAGTACTAGATCGAAGATGTAATTGACTCGGCGTGACTCGGTGCGAATCGGAGTGAACCGGCCGGTTTTACTAAAACCGGTGACTTGCCGGGTCAGAAAAAAAATTGTTTGGGATGAAACCGAAACGTGTAAACACAGAGAAGGAGAAAGAGAAGGAGGAGATGAGACGATGAGCAAAAAGGAGTCGAAAGACATCAGAAAAACTGAAAAAGCATCATGCTGCGGCCATTGAAGAGAAGCCATAACGAAAGAGAGAAAAACTGAAATTTCATTTCAAAACTTGCGGTTGACGTTTACTCTTGAATGAACACGTCCAGGTGGGTTGCACTTGATGAGAATCTCGCTAGCAATAAGCGTGTTTTGGAAGCGTTGGAGCCTCCAAGGAGCGTGATTACCACGGAGCTTCTTGAACATCAGAAGGAAGATCTTGGGTGGTTGGTTCACAAAGAGAATTCCGAAGGAGAAAGAGAAAATGAGAGAGAGAGAGAGAGATTGATTTGCCCAATAAAATCAGAATACCATGGGCTGTTGTGGCTGGTTTTACTTTTTGAATTGTGGTTTTATTTTGGACCACTCATTTCTTATCTGTCTTCTTTTTTTTTAAAAATTTTATTATTTACATTTACAATTTTTTATTCTATTTTGTATTGTAGATTTGAGATGGGTACTGTATTGATTTTGTAATAAAAAACACAAAATCATACGAAGGAATCAGACTCATATTGGGTACTATATTTGTGTTTTTTTATTTTGATGCTATAAATATTTATTTTATGTCATAATTCAAAAAATATATATAAATCAAAATATAAATTTTAAATTTATATACATTTATCCGGTTCAAGCGGTTGAACCAGTGACCCACTGGTTGAACCGGTGACCCACGGACTCAGTACCTCGACCGGTTCGATCACCGGGCCGAGTCTGATAACATTGGTGTCAATTCTGAATTTAAACATGTTTAATACTTAAGTCAGTATTGTTGCTGTACATAGTATAGAAGTCCCACATTGAGTGTGTCTCTTTGTATTCTTCAATTGGTTTGCTATATAATAGCACCAATGTTGTGTAGTTTAATATAACAAGGATTGCAATGAATACCTCTTGTCTCTGGTAATTAACATGGTATCTAGAGCCTAACAAGAGGAATCCTAATCCGCGGTTTTTTGGTGGACCACTGTCCGCTGAGTAATTTTTTTTTTTTCAGAAACCGTCACATCTGTCAGTTTCCGGCTTCCCTATTTTGTTTCCGACCTTGTCTGAGTACTGCCGCTGTCCAGAACCACCGTTGACCGCCGCCGCCGCCGTTGGCCACCGTCTCCGGCGACTTTTCCGGCGAAACTCCCATCGATCTGACCGCCACAACAAGGCGGTCCTGTCTGTCCAACACCCATCTCCAACACCTCAGCCACGCGCCCACACGCGCGGGAGGAAGCTTCTGTCGTCCGCTTCATTACAGCGGCGCGTGGAGGCGCGTGCAGCTCCGGCTGGACCTCCGACCACCACGGTTCAACTCGTCTTCTCCTTGCGCACCTGGATATGTCCTCACTTTGTTGTTCCGACTTCGTTTCGGCTTCCGACAGTGTCTCTTTCTCTTGCTGGTCCCTATTCACGCGTGTTTCTTTGCTTTTGGTTGCTGTTCGCTTTTGTTTCAGGAGATCTATGGCTGATTTGTCACCCCACGATGCATCCAAGGGTTCTATGGAGCCTGCAGTATCTGCTCCCTCTTCAATTGACCCATATGCCCTTGTCTCCAAGGGTTTTGCACGTGGACGCAAACCCTCTACGAGACGCTTTCTCTGCACTCATTGCAACAAGCCGGGCCATACTATTGATCGTTGTTGGGATCTTCACGGTCGCCCTCCTCGCTCCGCTCAATTTTATCAGACTATTGTTCCTGCCTCGGACTCTGCCTTTATTCCTGGATCACAGCCACCTCCTGGTACCACTGCCTCTGGTGCACACACGGGTAATTCCTTTGCTGGTGTTTCTCACTCGCCCTCTCTTGGTCCATGGATTCTCGATTCTGGTGCATCTGACCATATTTCTGGTAATAAGTCTTTATTTACCTCTCTCTTTACGTCTAGTCCCCTGCCCAGTATCACTATGGCTAATGGGTCACTAGTTCAGTCCCAAGGGATTGGCACTGTTCTCCTTTTTCCTTTTATTCCCATTGAGAATGTGTTTTATGTTCCTCATTCTCCTTTCAACCTTATTTCCATTAGTCGCTTGACTCAATCCCTTGACTGTATTATTTCTTTCACTAAAGAGTCTGTCATTTTGCAGGTTCGGAGCTCGAGGAGGACACTTGGCGTCGGATCTGAGTCCATGGCCTTTATCAGCTTTCAACTTCTGTTCCAGTGTGATCTGTTGTGGATTCTCCGCTTACTATCCACGCTCAGTTGGGTCATCCAAATCTTGCTAAGCTCCAGAAGATGGTCTCACGTTTCTCAAATTTATCTAGTTTGTCTTGTGAGTCGTGTCAGTTAGGAAAGCACACTCGTAGTTCGTTTCCCGATCGTGTCAGTCGTCGGTCTTCGTCTCCTTTTGCTTTAGTTCATTCAGATATTTGGGGTCCTAGTCGTACCGTTTCCACTATGGGGTACAGATATTTTGTAACTTTCATTGATGATTATTCTCGATGTACTTGGTTATTTTTAATGAAAAATCGGTCTGAATTGTTTTCTATTTTTAACAAGTTCTTTAATGAAATCCTTACTCAATTTGGTGTTTCAATTCGCATTTTTCGAAGTGATAATGCTCGTGAATATTTGTCTCATCAGTTTCAAACCTTCTTTGCATCTCACGGCATCCTTCACCAGACATCATGTTCACACACCCCTCAACAGAATGGGGTTGCTGAACGCAAGAACCGTCACCTAATTGAGACTACTCGGACACTTTTGTTACATGGTCATATCCCATTCCAGTATTGGGGCGATGCTGTCCTCACAGCTTGTTATCTCATTAATCGGATGCCTTCCTCCGTTCTTCATAATCAGGTACCACATTCTGTGTTGTTTCCCCATCAACCTTTGTACCCACTCACTCCTCACATCTTTGGTTCTACTTGTTTTGTCCACAATCTCAGTCCTGGTCTTGACAAGTTATCTGCTAAGTCACATAAATGTATTTTCCTGGGTTACCCTCGCTCACAAAAGGGTTATCGTTGTTATTCTCCTAGTCTTCGTCATTACTTTGTCTCGACGGATGTTACATTCTTTGAGTCTATTCCATTCTTTGACTCATCCTCCCATCCCAGTGATTCTGTTGCTACTCAGCTACCTTTACCACCTGTTTCAGTTCACTATATACCTTCACCATCTCCTTCTTTAGATGTCCCCGTCCCTGTTCCCGCCCTTGTTCCCCCCTCCAGGTCTATCATCGTCGACAATGTCCCCCTGTTCCCCAGGACGCTGCCCCCTCGAGTCTGCCCCTATTGTTACTGAGGCTCCTGTGGACTCACTTCCGTCATCATCTCCTCCGGCAGCTCTGATCCTTCCGTCTGACATTGATGTGCCCATTGCACTCCAGAAAGGTACTTGTGATTCTCGTCCCCCTCCCAGGTATTTAATAAATTTGAGTTATCATCATCTTTCACCATCCCATTTTGCTTGCCTCTCTTCTCTTTCTTTTGTATCTGTTCCTAAGACTACAGGTGAGGCGTTATCACATTCTGGTTGGCGACAGGCCATGATTGATGAGATGAGTGCACTTCAGAGTAGTGGTACCTGGGATCTGGTTCCCCTTCCCTCTGGGAAGTCTGTTGTTGGCTGTCGATGGATATACACGGTTAAAGTTGGTTCGGATGGTCAGGTGGACCGTCTTAAGGCCCGCTTGGTGGCTAAAGGTTATACTCAGATATTTGGCCTTGACTATGGTGACACATTTTCTCCCGTGGCGAAAATGACTTCTGTTCGCCTCTTTATTACTATAGCAGCCATTCATCACTGGCCTATGTATCAGCTGGACATAAAGAATGATTTCCTCCATGGTGATCTGTGGGAAGAGGTTTATATGGAGCAACCTCCTGGGTTTGTTGCTCAGGGGGAGTCTAACCTAGTTTGTCGTCTCTGAAAATCCTTGTATGGTCTCAAGTAGTGTCCCCGGGCTTGGTTTGGAAGGTTTAGCACTATTGTACAACAGTTTGGCATGACTCGAAGTGAGGCTGATCACTCAGTCTTTTACAGACATTGTACTATCACAGAGAAAATATGCTATGGATATTCTTGAGGAAACAACATTGTTAAATGCTAAGCCCGTTGATACTCCTATGGATCCAAATGTCAAGCTTTTACCAAATCAGGGGGAGCTATTTTCTGATCCAGAAAGGTATAGAAGATTGGTTGGGAAACTGAACTATCTCACAGTTACTCGACCAGACATTTCCTTTGCAGTCAGTGTAGTAAGTCAGTTCTTGAATTCTCCCTGTGAAGATCACTGGAATGCAGTAATCCGTATCCTCAAGTACATCAAGACTGCTCCTGGCAAAGGTCTTCTCTATGAAAACAAAGGTCATACCAGAGTTGTAGGATACTCAGATGCTAATTGGGCTGGTTCTCCTATTAATAGAAGATCCACTTCTGGGTATTGTGTATTCGTTGGAGATAACTTGATTTCCTGGAGAAGTAAGAAGCAAAGTGTAGTTGCTAGATCAAGTGCTGAAGCAGAATATCGCTCCATGGCCACAGCTACCTGTGAACTCATCTAGTTAAAACAGCTACTGAAGGAACTCAAGTTTGGAGACACTGGCCCAACATCTCTCATTTGTGATAATCAAGTTGCTTTGCATATTGCTTCAAATCCAGTGTTTCATGAAAGGACTAAGCACATTGAGATAGATTGTCATTTCCTTAGGGAAAAGGTTCTCTCAGGAGATATAGTCACTCGTTTTGTCAACTCAAATGATCAATTAGCTGATGTATTTACTAAGTCTTTGAGAGGACCTAGGATAGACCAGATATGTAACAAGCTTGGTGCATACGATCTATATGCTCCAGCTTGAGGGGGAGTGTTGTTGTACATAGTATAGAAGTCCCACATTGAGTGTGTCTCTTTGTATTCTTCAATTGGTTTGCTATATAATAGCACCAATGTTGTGTAGTTTAATATAACAAGGATTACAATGAATACCTCTTGTCTCTGGTAATTAACAAGCATTATGTGTTAGGAAATTATATTTTCTAATGTGTTTGTGGGCTACATATTGTATAAATAATTATATTATGCTATTTAATTTATATTGGGTAAATTAAAATGATCAAATAAATATGTCCAAATAGATTCCTAAGTGTGAGACAAATGGGTGGATACCAGTGTCGGACCAACTAGGTATAATGGTAGCTTACTGGCCCAACAATAAAGAAAAATACTATAAAGGGTTATAGTTCCCAATATGTCAAATAACAACCCTAGTTTCTCTTACTCATCAAGAGAGAGATAGTACACTAAAGAATAAGGAATAGGGCTATTTAATTGAGGAAGATCGCATACCCCGTAAAAAGAAGATCTTACTAAAGAATAAGGATTAAGGCTATTCGACAAAGGAAGATCGCATACCCCAAAGGAGAAAATTGAAGTTTTTCTACTGCTATGGAGACAAGTATGCCTCCACCTTTATGTTAATATTACTTTATGATTTGGTATGATGGATCTTGGTTTGTTGGTGATGGTTATCACCATAAGGTTAAGAGGAATTATTATTTGCCATCAGAGCCATCATCATATTGAATCATGAGGGAATTAAATTTTGTGATTTTTATATATGATGAATCATGAAAAGTTTTGCTTTATTATCTTTTGGCATAAAGTTTTTGAACGTGGGTTCCATCTCATATATTTTGTATTAGCCATGTACTATTATTTTTGTTCCCTGATGGTAATTTTTGGTTTTAGAACAAAAGTTACAATGTTTTGAAAATCTAGGATTTGCAGTTTAATAAGGGGTTTATTATTTAAACTTTTGAATCTGCATAAAGATGTAATATTTGGAAAAAACAAATAGGCTCTATAATTGATGAGTATTTGTTGTTTGAATTGAGAATTTGAATGAATAATGAATTCTCTTAGAGAATTTTGGACTTATAATTTGAAATAAATCAAATGTTTAAGGTCTTTGGTTTTGGTGTTTTCCTTATATTTGATATTCTTTGTTAAAAGCTAAATATAAAAATATTGGGTATTGTGCACTGAGATACCCCGACACACAAAATTTTGGAAAATATGCGTGTCGGACACCGACACGTTCTGACTCGCGGTCAACATTTTGGGACACGCGGTCAATTCTCTGACACGTTCCGACATGTTTTTCCCACACACAGTCAACTTTTTCTGACATGCAGTCAATGTTCCGACACGCATCCAACATGTTTTTTTTACTCTTAATTTTATTTTACTACTAAAAATAAAAAAAATATTATAAATCAATTTTTTTTCTGTTATAAAATTTGACATTAAAAATTGACAAGGTACGAAAAATTATTTTTATTTATATTATGAAATTTGAATATTTAATTGGTTATGACTTATTATGGACTGTTATATGTATTAAATATAAATTATATTATATATATTAAAAATATTATTTAATATCAAAGCGTGTCCCAACGTGTCAAAATATGACATTTTTTAGAATTAATGTGTCGGCGTGTCGTGTCATGTCTCGTGTCCCGTGTCAGTGTCCGTGCATCATAGATTGTGCATCACTTTCAAGCTTTCATTTGAAAAGGCTTACCTGTGTGTCGATTGTGCATTATTTTTTAAGCCTTATAATGAAAAGGTATTTATTGTTAATGGTATAGTATGTATGCATGTACATTGAGGATTGATAAAGAATGATTTTCTTTATGGTTGTTACTTTATTTTTAAATGGGTTTATTATCCCTAAAGGTTTCTATTTGAAATTAGATATGATAGATTTGTTAGCCGCCAAAGTGGCCAAATTTATAAAGGTTAATTTGATTTCAAATAGGTTTATCATATAAATATATATTATTTATGCAAATAAATATCGGCCCAAAGAAAGGTAGTTGTTTGGCCAAATAATATATGTTGCATGATCATGTGCATGTTTGTTGCTTATGCGGATAATAATCGACCCAAAGAAAGGTTATTATTTGGCCAAGTAATAGACATACCAGTGGTAATAAATATGTGACAACTATTAAGGCTTCACCATGTGACTCCTAGTCGGCCCAAAGGAAAGCTATGGTTTGACAAGATTATTGTCAATGTTTGATTACTGCATTAGTACCACTTACAAGTTGATATTTTTGTCCAAAGACGGAATGTCAATGTTGTGCTAGGTATCTTGTAAATAAACTCATTTGACTTCAGATTATTTGTCAATATCATGTATGTAATATAATTATGATGATGTTTAAATATATACATGATATGACTGTTATGAGTATGTTATCTTATTTTGTTCTTGAAAGTAAAATGGCCTTGAAGGCCGTAGCATGTGAGAGGGAAAAACAAAATTTTTCATATGCGGAATTACACATGCAATCAAGAATCATGCTTTATGGCATGTGATGTTACCTTTGTTTGTGAGTTCAAAACTCCAAGACGATCAGTGTTAGATTTGAAGGGTTCAAATCCTCTAACGTTGATCCACACCACCCACGTCAAGATGCAAGAACGCTTTCTTGAAAGCCACCAATTGACCACCACAGAGAGGCTTGCTATGCGCTCAATAGATGAAGAAGGAGGCTAGGTATATATGTTTAGAAGAGTGAAGTCTCTAGCATGAAAACTTCACAAGACTGGGAATGGTATATAGAAGAATTGGCTAGGTTCTTTTGAAAAACCTTAAGGAGGAACTCACCAACTAGGCGCACAAGAGAGGGAGAGAATTAATGTATCAAATCAGAATTTTTACTTTACTTATAATGAAAGTGGCGCACAAGTGAGTGAGACAAAGGTGGAGTTGTTGCAATTCAAAAATCCCAACAACCTCCCCTTTGAATCCTCATAAGACTAGGTCTTTATCTAGTCAAAATTCTGAACCAATGGTCATCATACAGATAACCTAATCTCTCACAGAGATTTGACGAATTCCTTCAGCTTATCACCCTAGCCCTGTGCTCTTTCAGGACAAGCCCAACAGTATACCTATGAGTCTCCATGTTTCAGGCATACGAGGTATACAGTCAAAGCATGCCTTCTAGAACACAGTCTAGGTAATAACTTCTAGTCTAAGGAAAGACATACCCAAATATAAAGAGGCTACTCTAATGATACTCTCTGTGAGATTTCCTCATAGAGTTCTCTTTTGTGGGTCTGTTCAGTGCGAGCTATACCCTTATAGATCCACCCACGACTTTAGCTAAGACATCTCCATATTTGTAGCTCATGAGGTCTTTACCTTGCATCCGAATACAAGTAGATAAGTCGTGCTAGTCTTACCCGAGATCACTGATCCCCATTCTCAGTGTCTCTAGACTAGGAACATAAAATTAGGAATAAATATTCAGTATCCTTGAATCCTCATGATCGTGATCTCATCACAGATACTCAAGAGATACCTATTTTATTCCAAGGGGTTTATCCAGTTACTCATATAAAATATTAACAGTAATATTGAGACAAAATATGAAACAAGATAAATAGTGCTTTTATTTAATTGCGACAATACAAAGGTCCATATATTTCCTAATCTAATTAAAAGATTGTCTCTAGGACATCCATATACTAACAGTTCTCTATACAGTTTCTGCTACTTCTGCTAACTTTATTGCTCAAGTGAATACGATTTCCATGCTTAATGGGCGAATTTCAAGATGTGGAAAGAGCATGTGGAATCAGCTGCATGGATTTAGACAATGCACTAAGGACTGAGAAACCCACTTCTACTCCAAAAAAACCGAATATAGATAAGGTTGAGAAGTGGGAACGCTCAAATCGCACGTGGCTAATAATTATGAAACGCTCCGTTCCGGAGGCATTTTGGGGCTCAATAGTTGAGACTACTGATGCCATGATGTTTCTGAAGGAACTCTAGCAATACTTTGCTAGAAATGAAAAGGTCAAAATTGGTCAAACCTTATCCAAACTCATTAATATGAGGTATAATGGAAAAGTAAACATAATGGAGTACATTATGGAAATGTCTAACCTTGCTGGAAAATTAAAGGCATTAAAGTTAGAGCTTCCATCTGAGTTGCTTATGTACTTAGTTATAATCTCTCTTCCTGCACAATACGGTCAATTTGTAGTGAGCTATAACACCCAAAGGGAAAAATGGACTCTTAATGAGCTCATTACTCACTTTGTGTAAGAGGAAGAGAGGTTACATTAAGAAAAGACTGATAGTACTCACTTGGCATCAACCTCTCAAGGCAAAAAAAAGAAGAGAGCTAAGGATAATGCAGACACTTTGCTCGTGCAAAAGAAACAAAAGAAGTAGGATCAGGAATTCAATTGCTTCTTTTGTAGGAAATCTGGACACATGAAGAAAGAGTGTTCCGAATATCTGGCATGGTGCGTAAAAAAGGGTATGACTTTTACTTTTGTTTGTTCTGAAATTAATTTAGCTTTTGTGCCTGTTGATACTTGGTGGGTAGATTTTGGTGCTACTACTCACATAAGTATGACTATGCAGGGTTGCTTGTCGAGCCGATCACCAAGTGATGTTGAGAGATACATCTTTGTGGGCGATGGCAAGAAGGTTGCAGTTCAAGCAATAATGAAATTTAGATTATGTTAAAGACTGGTGTTTATTTGGATTTGATTGAGACATTTGTTGTACCGTCATTTAAACGAAACTTAATTTCTATTTCAAGTTTGGACAAATCTGATTATTCTTGTTCATTTGGAAATAATAAAGTTTGTCTTTCTCTTAATTCAAATATTATTGGTACTGGTTCTTTGAATGATAATCTTTACATGCTTGATACTGTTGCTACTGATAATGAAATAATGCACTTAAGTGCACAAGGTACAAAGCAAAAATTAAATGAGAATTATGCTATTCTATAGCACAAGCGCTTAGGTCATATATCTAAACAGAGAATTCAGAGGCTTGTAAATGATAGAATTCTTGAACCCCTTAATCTGGATGATTTTGAGGTGTGCATTGTGTAAGAACTCGCACCGTTAATTTAGGAAATTAACTAAATAAATATGAGAATTAGCAAATAATTTCATAATTGACCCTAATAATTAAGAGAAGGTGTAACATCCCGCATAATTAGGAAAAATATATAAATTGTTCTGAGGATTACGGATATGATGTTAAATTCGAGTTATGTACATCACAGGCTTCGATGTCGGATTATATAACTATTAATACGGAATTAATACTGAGTAGGGAATTATTGAATTATAATTATAGGTGAGAATTTATTAAGGCATGTGAAACTTTAGCATAAGATGTAGGAGTAAAGTAATAATGACATTTACAAAGGGTTAAGGAAATTTAAAAGACTTGAGGACTATAAAATAATGGGCTGGTCATTTTAATAACTAAAGTATTGGATTTAAAAATTTTGGACTCACACTTCACCTATAGGTCGACGGCCCACATGGCATGTGGAGGGTTTTGGTTTAGCCCTAAATCTTGTTGTATGGATCTCATCTTAAGGATCCCTTTAGGTAGCCCTTGATTGGATGGAAATCCCCACATGGCAACAAACCACACCCTTGCTTTTTCCCTCACATGTGCGCATGGAAAGGAACCTAGAACAAGCTGATTGCTTGTAGCAATAGACAAACTTTAGCTACCTAGGCCTTAGCATGCGTCCTATGGGAAGTAAAAAGTCAGCATGCATGTGTTTCTATTGGCTAAAAAGACATCAACCACTTTAATATTTTCCTTCTAGGCGCATAGGTAGGAGAAAGAAATCTGATCACACGTTTCTAAACAATCATACCCATCTTTGTTTCCCTCTTTTGTACGCCTAGGATAGAGTAAAAGCAAAAAGAAATTTTGACTTAGCCTCTTATTGAATAACCCAATCAGCCTTTCTTTTCCTTCTTTTCATGCTGACCTTGCTTGTTGCTTTGTACAAAACCAACTCAGCCCTTATTTCCCTTGTATCTAGCGCTACCTTGGGCAGCAAAAATCTGATTGCTTGTTGTTCTAAACAAAACCAAATCGGCCTATGAGTGTTAACCAAGTGGCAACCAAAAATCTTCAACCCCTTTGCATGCGCGACACATAGGCATTAAGATGAAACTTGGATTTCCTTCCCTATCTCACGGCCAAACACCTTTCTGATTAAGAATTCACCTTCTTACTACCTTCAACAAATAGTCTCACCTCATTTATCCGTGAATCACCAAGGCAAAAGAAAGTCTACTCAACATCCTTACTCCTCTACGCATCACTAACAAGAGAAAAGAGAAAACTTCATCTTTATTCTTCCAACCTTCTCATGTCATTCTCTCAAGATCGTTGGTACCTAGTAAGGAAAACAAACCATAGTACATCTCTCCCTCTTTTCCTCCTCAAGCCGTGAACACCATAGAGTGATAAACCTCAAGAAAGAATTTACTAGAACTGTGAGCTTTTTGAGCCAAACCCAAGACTCGTAGCATTTCCTCTTCCTTCCTATAAGGTAAGGTGTTCATTCTTTCCACGTTCTTACACCTTTTGATTAGCATTGATGGAAACTGTTCTGTTTGCATGGAATCAAAGGCCGAAGCCTTGGAGCATAAGAGGAAACCTTCATTGCATGCACGATTGAGCATAGACCATCTTCCCCCTTCTCTTTGTGCGCTCGGTCAACACCTTGAAAGGTTGAACTTGTTCTCTTGGAGCATTGGAAGGATTAAGTGCTGCTCCTTGTTTTAATCTTGGCTTAAGAGGGTACTCTATAAGGTAAACTCAGATTTAGAACCCTCTCTCCCCATCTCCGTTCGGTATTGTCTAGCATGCTTAGGGAGTTAGTTCCTTAAATTTTTATCTTTTTGATTCTGCCTACATGAATCACTTGGACACTAGCTTGGAAACAAAAAGAAAAATAAGTAATAAATTTGGAGATGGGTGTCTATTAACGTCGTGGGACTGTTTTGGGTAAGACTCTTGTTGTACTTCAGATTTCACATGAAATTAAATAAATAGACAGCATGTTGTTAGGTTCTATTTCACGCAAACATGGCCTTGTAGAGTTAAATCTCTGAATAAATTATCTAAGCCCTGTATATGCTAAAAGACCGTTTCTGTTTGGGGTGTTAAACGTTGGGTTGTTGACTATTAAATATTGGTAAAGCTTTTGTAAAGTCAGAATTAGTATTAGGAAGGAAACTTGGCAAAATAGAATGGGAAGTAAGAGTTTGGGAAAATAAAAAGAAAAAGAGAAGTGTCTTGTGTACGTATAGAAAATTAGCACGTGATTCTGACTTGCTGTACTGTACTTAGGTGCACATAAACATTAAGAGCGCGGATTGTTTTGCTGCTGCTTCGTAAATAAATTGTGACGTGCGAGGTATGTGTAGGCGGTATTACCTAATGTGACTATTGGCTAGTGTATGGAATTGTGATGTGTTGCTCACATTTGTTCTATGTATGTTATGATGATGATGAGCCAATGGTAAGAATATGAAAGGATGATATGATATATGCATGCATTTTACATCATAATACATTTTTCTGTTGGGTGCGATTGCATAACATGGCATGTATACTTGATTCATGACATCTTGAATATATATATATTTGTATTGAGGACATGTGACTGAGCATGCATCATATAGGCATGCCTGGTACCAGGAGAGGGGACACTTGGCTTCAGTCCGCATAGGTTCCACAGTGGGATTCACCTTCATGGGAGCCATTAGGAATACCCACTGTGATGCTACGCGCACGACGGTGCTATGAGCGTAAAGGAAAAAAAGGGCGTTATATACGCGTTATGATATATGATGAAAAGGATTAAATGTTTGAAGTGACTATTTATGATTTTGTGCCTAGTTAATATTGTTGCATTATGGTTTTGTTGCCACACTACTGGGATTTTCTCTCACCCCTTTGGGGCTGCTATTTTTACAAAATGGCAGGAGGACGTAAAAGCTTTTGAGGATTTGGATATTTGCTGTTGGCTTCTACTGTTTGGGCATGCTGCTATTGATGTGATATTTTATGGATGACTGTATGAAATTGAGAAGCTTGTATTACTGTGAACTATGATTTTATTATTGCATTACGATTTTATGACCAGCAAGTATTTTGGTAACAGATGTTGAAACGTTTGCGAAAAGGATTTTGACATGTTATTTAAATGCTGAGTTTTGAAAAGTCTTTGCGAGCACTTTGTAAGTTGTCGTACTGGGGCTACGGACCTCCGATTTTCTTATAATTTATATGCACGCGTAGCCCCAGGTGTCTAATTTCATTATATATAAACCTTGCAAAGAAATTCTGAAAGCTTGATTTATTATGAAATTTTTCCAGCCAGGACGTTTGTGATATTTTCACTACTTTATCTCTTATTTTGCGAGTTATGTTTCGAGGGGCGAACGAACTCCAAATCACGATTATTTTATATGAACGTGAAGCCCCAGATGTCTAGTTTCCATATTACAAAGAATATATTTTTGAATCGTTGAACTGGATTTTATACGAATTTTTAAAGACAGCAAGGTTTATGAGGAAATTTATATTTTTAATAAGTTTAAGAAATTTTGTGTACTCTGATTTTTGTAATTAACCAGATCCCCTCTTTAGTTTTATTGGCAATGTAAAAGCGAAATTCTTTTCCGTCTCTAAAATACTATTAAAGAACTCTACTTCCGCTTAGCAAACAACTCTCTTGGAGGCCTACAAGAGAGGGTTTTACACTAATTGGTATCAGAGCAGTTTTGATTCAAGGTGGCTGTGTTTGAGGAATTGTTTATTGTTTGTGCCTGGTTGTTGATTGGTTGTTGTTTGAATATGTTGGTTGTTGGTATCATTTGTTGAATTATTACTGTTTGAATATAACTGTGAATTGGTTGTGTGGCTGTATGTTAGAAAAATACTGTTCCGCTGCTGATGTTAGAATATAATTATTGAAAGGTTGTTGGCTGCTTGATATTATGTGCGTGATGGTACTTGTTGTGTCCGGTGTTTAACATGGTTATGCACACTGCAATGCTAGGGGTGAGCCTGATCAACTCACTGCCACGTATGGTGTGTGTGCACAGTCATGGTGACCTCGGGTACGCTGGTGCTTGAAACGCTATGTGTGAAATGTTAAATTGCTACTCACATTAGACACTGATTAAGAATCTGACTTTTAGGAATGCCATATGTACAGATTTGATGTGAATATTTTGTGATGTTTTAAGTCATGAATGATAGCATGCCATCTTTAAATAACGATTACTGATACTTATTTATTTTATTCATGACGTGTTCTTGTGTGCGTGTATTATATTGCTGGATAATAGAAACAATTATTCCTTTCCCTAATTCCGTCAGGCTCCATAACTGAATAGTATAACGGTGATATAACTTTGATCATATACGTAGTTGACTAGTACTAAGAAGACTTGTTGTTTGACCTTAAAAAACGTATGGAGACAGATTCGTGTAGGGATAGCTCATTTATTTAAGTAGATCCAGTTAATACCCTTAGAAAGTAGAGTTGGAACTAATTAAGGCTTAGACATGTGGGTCTGCTATTTTTACAAATCTCCTAATGGTGAATTGGCACTAGACATCATTCTTGAGAAAGAAGCTGTTAAACAAAGTGGTGATGTGTAGGGTAGAGTACCTGACTCATGTCTCTGTGTACGTCTTGTGAGTGATACTTGTTATTTTAATTCATACATGTTGGATTACTCTTGCCTGATTTTGATCACTGTTAGATCGCATATGGTTTATTGTCTCTGATAATAGTAACAGATTTTATGTGGTGATTGTTTGAATTTATCAGTTTAGATTTTTAACATTGTATTAGGACTGAATGTATAACTTATGAAAGGTTAGCTGAATTGAATTTAGAACATAGTGGACTGAACAGGTAAATTGTGATTAAATGGAGTTGCACATTATTTGGCTTGTCTCAAATGTGTTGGCAAATTGACATTGTGTTAAAATTTATGTTCGAGTAAGCATCAGAAGGTTCTAACTGGATTCTATGAATTTTGTTAACCATGTATGGGTGTGAATGATCTGCACTAATGATACGATTGGATTAAGTAGGGATGTTAGAAAGTAACTGTCTATGAACTTTGACTGTTGTGAGCTCCTACCTGTTAATTTCATGGAAATTATGGATTTGAAAATGTGATGTTGTTGTGCATGGGATTTTAAGTTGGTTTGTTTTATGGGCACTATAATATCCATTTGGTTAAATCTGTTCGATACTTATGATGAATAATTACATTTAAAATAGTTGACCACTTGGTCACGTGTAAATTTTTAGCTATTTGATTTTTATCTTCTTGCTGCGTGAATTACAACTGAATCTATTGGACATTTCATTATCTCTGATCCGTGATCGAATCTGCTTTATGTACGTGCTGTTAAAATAGCACTTGAATTATTCTTGGTCTCCTTTGATTAGTCAAAGTAAAATGAGAGAAAGCATATTTTAACCAAATACCATATGCCTGACATGAATGCAGTTCGAAACTATTTTGTACATTTTGGTTTATGTTATAACGCAAACAACTAAGTGATGTTCATTGTTTCTCATTGTACTGCGCCATATTAGATTCCCAAAAGAACACTATATTTTGCCATGAATATTAACCCTTAACTTGCATCTATTCACTATATGCTTTGATTAAATGAGTAACAGAAAACAGTAGATCTATGACCTCCTGGTTCTATATTAAATTCTGGAATAAAGTACTATTCTGATTTAGTTGCATATGTGCTCCAACTTCTAAATCTAAAATGAATATGAATCTCTTTTACCTTCTGTCCATATTTGTTAAGAACTGCTAAATTTTTTTATATACATGTCCTTCGGATTAAAGTTTATCCAAACCCTTTTGTTATATCTATATGTTTTTCAACGTCTAATATAAGAACTGAGTGCATGATGTGAGCCTTGAACTTAGCTTGAACATTCTAATCTTGGTTAACTGCTGTGTAATCAAAATAATATTTAGCCTGTGAATAAAATACGCTGTTGTAGATTCTATGTTTAAAAAGTTTGCTAATTATTTTGTGTACTTCATGATATATTATTGCTATGTTCTCATTGAATAGGTGTATTGCTGCTTGGAAGAATGTGATTAATTATTTTCTTAAGGAACCTGAGAATTGATGTTTTTCTTGCATAAGGTCTTATATTGTAATTCCTAATTGTCCCGTTTAAATGCAGAATGAACTGTAATTGAAATTTTGAATATAATTAATTGTGAACGTGATTTATGAAGGCTTGGTCTGTTTTGGTGGTTATGCGTGATAGCTGTGTAAGATTGAAAAATGTATCAATGATTGGAAAGTCATATCATGGTTAATGGATCCTCTGATCAGTGGAGTCAATTACATCCGAGGTACCTAGGACAGCGGAAAGCTCGAGGAAGTTTTCCTCATATGGGTGTTTTGACGAGCTATATGAGGGGTACCACTTAACATGATATGTCGGTAAGGCGGGATAGAAATTGTTTGATTTTATAAGGACTCCGTTTATTTAGAATGTAATGTACTCTGATCTACTTACTTGATTTCCTGTAGGATAATGGAAACATAATTTTGTAGGTGATATTGTTAATTGATGGTATTTCACTCTAACTGAACCCCGACATTTTTAGGAAATTTGATTTAGGCCACTGACTTGTTAAATTGCCTTGATATGAAAACCTTTAAATGATGATCAGTTCAATAGTAGTAGAGTGTGGCTTGAAGAGTGAGTAATGATATAGGGATTGTGAGAAGCCGTCTGTTTATTATTTCCTACTCCTTGCAATGCAACTCTGAATCAGGAGAATAATACTGTTATTAAAATTATAAAGTGAAGAAGTGTTAAGAATGGATTGGTCTAGTCGCCAACCAAATGTATGCTCGGGCCATGAGTTTTATCATAAATGTTGGTAGCCGGAACTTTTGTTAGTAAGCTCTATATTTAGGAGGGTCACTCCTGCTTTATGTTCCGCCCCGGTGTACGGACTGTGGTAAGGTGGTTTGATGCGTATTGATGTGGTTATCCTGATATGTTTTGGATGTGTTTACTTTGATGGATTTTGAGGTAATTTCTGTATTGATTCTATATGTACATATATTAGTTATATGTTGAGTTCCGCTTGGGGTCCTCCCTCGGGAACATGTGTCTTGATTTTCGCTTAGGGTCCTCCCTTGGGAATAATTGTGTTCAGCATTAGATTTAAGCAGGTGCGGGAATGGTAAGACAAAGTTTGGGGACAAACTTCAAAACAAGTTGGGGAGAGTGTGACATCCCGCATAATTAGGAAAAATATATAAATTGTTCTGAGGATTATGGATATGATGTTAAATTCGAGTTATGTGCATCACAAGCTTCGATGTCGGATTATATAGCTATTAATACGGAATTAATACTGAGTAGGGAATTATTGAATTATAATTATAGGTGAGAATGTATTAAGGCATGTGAAACTTTAGCATAAGATGTAGGAGTAAAGTAATAATGACATTTACAAAGGGTTAAGGAAATTTAAAAGACTTGAGGACTATAAAATAATGGGCTGGTCATTTTAATAACTAAAGTATTGGATTTAAAAATTTTGGACTCACACTTCACCTATAGGTCGACGGCCCACATGGCATGTGGAGGGTTTTGGTTTAGCCCTAAATCTTGTTGTATGGATCTCATCTTAAGGATCCCTTTAGGTAGCCCTTGATTGGATGGAAATCCCCACATGGCAACAAACCACACCCTTGCTTTTTCCCTCACATGTGCGCATGGAAAGGAACCTAGAACAAGCTGATTGCTTGTAGCAATAGACAAACTTTAGCTACCTAGGCCTTAGCATGCGTCCTATGGGAAGTAAAAAGTCAGCATGCATGTGTTTCTATTGGCTAAAAAGACATCAACCACTTTAATATTTTCCTTCTAGGCGCATAGGTAGGAGAAAGAAATCTGATCACACGTTTCTAAACAATCATACCCATCTTTGTTTCCCTCTTTTGTACGCCTAGGATAGAGTAAAAGCAAAAAAAAGAAATTTTGACTTAGCCTCTTATTGAACAACCCAATCAGCCTTTCTTTTCCTTCTTTTCATGCTGACCTTGCTTGTTGCTTTGTACAAAACCAACTCAGCCCTTATTTCCCTTGTATCTAGCGCTACCCTGGGCAGCAAAAATCTGATTGCTTGTTGTTCTAAACAAAACCAAATCGGCCTATGAGTGTTAACCAAGTGGCAACCAAAAATCTTCAACCCCTTTGCATGCGCGACACATAGGCATTAAGATGAAACTTGGATTTCCTTCCCTATCTCACGGCCAAACACCTTTCTGATTAAGAATTCACCTTCTTACTACCTTCAACAAATAGTCTCACCTCATTTATCCGTGAATCACCAAGGCAAAAGAAAGTCTACTCAACATCCTTACTCCTCTACGCATCACTAACAAGAGAAAAGAGAAAACTTCATCTTTATTCTTCCAACCTTCTCATGTCATTCTCTCAAGATCGTTGGTACCTAGTAAGGAAAACAAAACATAGTACATCTCTCCCTCTTTTCCTCCTCAAGCCGTGAACACCATAGAGTGATAAACCTCAAGAAAGAATTTACTAGAACTGTGAGCTTTTTGAGCCAAACCCAAGACTCGTAGCATTTCCTCTTCCTTCCTATAAGGTAAGGTGTTCATTCTTTCCACGTTCTTACACCTTTTGATTAGCATTGATGGAAACTGTTCTGTTTGCATGGAATCAAAGGCCGAAGCCTTGGAGCATAAGAGGAAACCTTCATTGCATGCACGATTGAGCATAGACCATCTTCCCCCTTCTCTTTGTGCGCTCGGTCAACACCTTGAAAGGTTGAACTTGTTCTCTTGGAGCATTGGAAGGATTAAGTGCTGCTCCTTGTTTTAATCTTGGCTTAAGAGGGTACTCTATAAGGTAAACTCAGATTTAGAACCCTCTCTCCCCATCTCCGTTCGGTATTGTCTAGCATGCTTAGGGAGTTAGTTCCTTAAATTTTTATCTTTTTGATTCTGCCTACATGAATCACTTGGACACTAGCTTGGAAACAAAAAGAAAAATAAGTAATAAATTTGGAGATGGGTGTCTATTAACGTCGTGGGACTGTTTTGGGTAAGACTCTTGTTGTACTTCAGATTTCACATGAAATTAAATAAATAGACAGCATGTTGTTAGGTTCTATTTCACGCAAACATGGCCTTGTAGAGTTAAATCTCTGAATAAATTATCTAAGCCCTGTATATGCTAAAAGACCGTTTCTGTTTGGGGTGTTAAACGTTGGGTTGTTGACTATTAAATATTGGTAAAGCTTTTGTAAAGTCAGAATTAGTATTAGGAAGGAAACTTGGCAAAATAGAATGGGAAGTAAGAGTTTGGGAAAATAAAAAGAAAAAGAGAAGTGTCTTGTGTACGTATAGAAAATTAGCACGTGATTCTGACTTGCTGTACTGTACTTAGGTGCACATAAACATTAAGAGCGCGGATTGTTTTGCTGCTGCTTCGTAAATAAATTGTGACGTGCGAGGTATGTGTAGGCGGTATTACCTTCTGTGACTATTGGCTAGTGTATGGAATTGTGATGTGTTGCTCACATTTGTTCTATGTATGTTACGATGATGATGAGCCAATGGTAAGAATATGAAAGGATGATATGATATGTGCATGCATTTTACATCATAATACATTTTTCTGTTGGGTGCGATTGCATAACATGGCATGTATACGTGATTCATGACATCTTGAATATATATATATTTGTATTGAGGACATGTGACTGAGCATGCATCATATAGGCATGCCTGGTACCAGGAGAGGGGACACTTGGCTTCAGTCCGCATAGGTTCCACAGTGGGATTCACCTTCATGGGAGCCATTAGGAATACCCACAGTGATGCTACGCGCACGACGGTGCTATGAGCGTAAAGGAAAAAGGGCGTTATATACGCGTTATGATATATGATGAAAAGGATTAAATGTTTGAAGTGACTATTTATGATTTTGTGCCTAGTTAATATTGTTGCATTATGGTTTTGTTGCCACACTACTGGGATTTTCTCTCACCCCTTTGGGGCTGCTATTTTTACAAAATGGCAGGAGGACGTAAAAGCTTTTGAGGATTTGGATATTTGCTGTTGGCTTCTACTGTTTGGGCATGCTGCTATTGATGTGATATTTTATGGATGACTGTATGAAATTGAGAAGCTTGTATTACTGTGAACTATGATTTTATTATTGCATTACGATTTTATGACCAGCAAGTATTTTGGTAACAGATGTTGAAACGTTTGCGAAAAGGATTTTGACATGTTATTTTAAATGCTGAGTTTTGAAAAGTCTTTGCGAGCACTTTGTAAGTTGTCGTACTGGGGCTACGGACCTCCGATTTTCTTATAATTTATATGCACGCGTAGCCCCAGGTGTCTAATTTCATTATATATAAACCTTGCAAAGAAATTCTGAAAGCTTGATTTATTATGAAATTTTTCCAGCCAGGACGTTTGTGATATTTTCACTACTTTATCTCTTATTTTGCGAGTTATGTTTCGAGGGGCGAACGAACTCCAAATCACGATTATTTTATATGAACGTGAAGCCCCAGATGTCTAGTTTCCATATTACAAAGAATATATTTTTGAATCGTTGAACTGGATTTTATACGAATTTTTAAAGACAGCAAGGTTTATCAGGAAATTTATATTTTTAATAAGTTTAAGAAATTTTGTGTACTCTGATTTTTTGTAATTGACCAGATCCCCTCTTTAGTTTTATTGGCAATGTAAAAGCGAAATTCTTTTCCGTCTCTAAAATACTATTAAAGAACTCTAATTCCGCTTAGCAAACAACTCTCTTGGAGGCCTACAAGAGAGGGTGTTACACCTTCAGCCCTGAAAAAACCAAAAAAGAGAATCATTATACAGAACACAAAACGATCAAAAGAAAATTAGTATACAAAAAATGAAAACGAATTAATATCATTTGTTTATAAAGGAATAAAACAAAAATACAACATCAGCTACAAAACGAACGAAGAAAGAAAACACGGGCAAAAAACTATTCACAGTAGCAAGAAACATGAAACATTCCATCCTGAAAAACGAAATAAAGAGAATAAGTATACAGAATACAAAACAAACAAAAGAGAATTAGTATACAAAAAATGAAAACAAATTAAGATCATTTGTTTATAAAGGAACCAAAAAAAAATACAACATCAGCTACAAAAACGAACGAAGAAACAAAACATAGGCAAAAACTATTCACAGTAGCAAGAAACCTTCCGCCCTGAAAAATAAAAAAAAAGAATCAATATACATAACACAAAACGATCAAAAGAAAATTAGTATAGAAAAAATGAAAACGAATTAAGATCATTTGTTTATAAAGGAACAAAAAAAATACAACATCAGCTACAAAAACGAACGAAGAAACAAAACACAGGCAAAAACTATTCACAGTAGCAAGAAACCTTCCGCCCTGAAAAAACAAAAAAAGAGAATCATTATACAGAACACAAAATGATCAAAAGAAAATTAGTATACAAAAAATGAAAACGAATTAAGATCATTTGTTTATAAAGGAATAAAAAAAAATACAACATCAGCTACAAAAACGAACGAAGAAAGAAAACACGGGCAAAAAACTAATCACAGTAGCAAGAAACATGAAACATTCCATCCTGAAAAACAAAATAAAGAGAATAAGTATACAGCATACAAAACAAACAAAAGAGAAATAGTATACAAAAAATGAAAACAAATTAAGATCATTTGTTTATAAAGGAACCAAAAAAAAATACAACATCAGCTACAAAAACGAACGAAGAAACAAAACATAGGCAAAAACTATTCACAGTAGCAAGAAACCTTCCGCCCTGAAAAATAAAAAAAGAGAATCAATATACAGAAAACAAAACGATCAAAAGAAAATTAGTATAGAAAAAATGAAAACGAATTAAGATCATTTGTTTGTAAAGGAACAAAAAAAATACAACATCAGCTACAAAAACGAACGAAGAAACAAAACACAGGCAAAAACTATTCACAGTAGCAAGAAACCTTCCGCCCTGAAAAAACAAAAAAAGAGAATCATTATACAGAACACAAAACGATCAAAAGAAAATTAGTATACAAAAAATGAAAACGAATTAATATCATTTGTTTATAAAGGAATAAAAAAAAAATACAACATCAGCTACAAAAACGAACGAAGAAAGAAAACACGGGCAAAAAACTATTCACAGTAGCAAGAAACATGAAACATTCCATCCTGAAAAACGAAATAAAGAGAATAAGTATACAGAATACAAAACAAACAAAAGAGAATTAGTATACAAAAAATGAAAACAAATTAAGATCATTTGTTTATAAAGGAACCAAAAAAAAAAAATACAACATCAGCTACAAAAACGAACGAAGAAACAAAACATAGGCAAAAACTATTCACAGTAGCAAGAAACCTTCCGCCCTGAAAAATAAAAAAAGAGAATCAATATACAGAACACAAAACGATCAAAAGAAAATTAGTATAGAAAAAATGAAAACGAATTAAGATCATTTGTTTATAAAGGAACAAAAAAAATACAACATCAGCTACAAAAACGAACGAAGAAACAAAACACAGGCAAAAACTATTCACAGTAGCAAGAAACAAAAAAAGAGAATCATTATACAGAACACAAAACGATCAAAAGAAAATTAGTATACAAAAAATGAAAACGAATTAAGATCATTTGTTTATAAAGGAACAAAAAAAATACAACATCAGCTACAAAAACGAACGAAGAAACAAAACACAGGCAAAAACTATTCACAGTAGCAAGAAACCTTCCGCCCTGAAAAAACAAAAAAAGAGAATCATTATACAGAACACAAAACGATCAAAAGAAAATTAGTATACAAAAAATGAAAACGAATTAAGATCATTTGTTTATAAAGGAATAAAAAAAAATACAACATCAGCTACAAAAACGAACGAAGAAAGAAAACACGGGCAAAAAACTATTCACAGTAGCAAGAAACATGAAACATTCCATCCTGAAAAACGAAATAAAGAGAATAAGTATACAGAATACAAAACAAACAAAAGAGAATTAGTATACAAAAAATGAAAACAAATTAAGATCATTTGTTTATAAAGGAACAAAAAAAAATACAACATCAGCTACAAAAACGAACGAAGAAACAAAACATAGGCAAAAACTATTCACAGTAGCAAGAAACCTTCCGCCCTGAAAAATTAAAAAAGAGAATCAATATACAGAACACAAAACGATCAAAAGAAAATTAGTATAGAAAAAATGAAAACGAATTAAGATCATTTGTTTATAAAGGAACAAAAAAAATACAACATCAGCTACAAAAACGAACGAAGAAACAAAACACAG